>NC_056744.1:891793741-892093741 GCF_019279795.1 Protopterus annectens | reverse complement strand
TTATGGTGAGATTTGAGTTTTAGAATAAAAGTGGGTTAGTGGTTACTTATATTATCAGGGAGGGTCCCTGATGTACAGGGATGAGGGGTGTTATTAATAAGGATCCAGTCTAAGATACTCTGTTTTTTACTTCTTATGTCTATTCTGGTTGTGGTATTAATAACTTGTTTAAAGTTTTATAGGTTTAGGTGCTTGGTTGGATATATAGAGGAATAGGTGTCCCGGTCAATGTTAAAGTCTCCTATCAATAAGTTTCCTGAGGGCTGCTTTCAGATAACCATTGCAAAATGTTTTCAAGTGTGGTTATATTGTTTCCAGGGGTAATGTATCCACATATAATATTTATGTTTCCTGCTGTTGATTCTAAATTTGGTGACTAAGATTTCAGCATTAATAAATAAAGGGATTTCTGTAGTTATTTTTATGATGTCAGCAGAGTTTTTAAAGAGTATTGCGACCCCTCCCCCTTTCCTACCTTATCTCCTTTGTAAGTATGTCAGAGGAGGCATCTTAAAACGCTGAACTATTATTATTTCTGTATGTATTTGCTTATATGGCAAACAGAGTAGTATAATGACTTTGAAGAAGGGCTGCTAAATTCAGATTAATAAAGTATGATTTTAAATCATGTTTACAGAGTGTGTTATCTGCTGTGTGCTATTAATAATTTACTTTGTCTCTGAATTCTTTTTCCATTTATGTTGTTGCATTAGACCAGGATAGGCAGAATCCAATTGCTATTTGGGTTTTTGAAGTTTCTTTCTTTCTTTTTTTTTTTTTGCCTGATAACATTTTTCATTTAATTGCTACTGAATAAGGCACCATGCTGCAGCTAGGACCTAATGAGCTCAGTCTTTTTCCTGTCCTTGACTACGTGCTTATTTATAAACGAGGCAAGCTCATTTTAATATGTAAAATAAACAGTGCATTTCACAGCATGCTAGTTTCTCACTTCAGCAGAGTGTTACCCAAGTGAAAAGGAACACTAGGTCCTGTTTAATTATTCCATTAAAAATTGAGTTTTGATGTTCAAATGCCAGACACTTGAAATAAGCTATTCATTTCTGAGTGAATCAAAAACTCATCTTTGATTTTCAGAGTCTGCTTTTAACATATAAACTCATTAATAGAAATTGAACCGTGACTGTAATTTTGCTTACAAATATTTCTTTGTTGGTAGCAGAAAAGCATGCATATAGACTTATGTTGTTATAAAAGGACATTATTTCCCCTGAAACTAATATTAGCTGACTACTGGCTGAGAAAACGTCTACTTTGGCAGCAGTTTTACAGAATTTTGGGAAAGTATCATTATAAGTTAGATCTTATAGTTTTGCACCTGCATTCATTATAACAGTAATCATTTTCTGACCAGTGGAAAAGCTGGATTTAATGAACGTGGTGCACATGAAAACTGAGTAAATATACAGAAATTTGTAATTCCAGCTTAATCACCACCTGTGCAGTCAGTATCACAATTAAACAAATCCTTACAAAAAAATCTTACCTTTTCCTAAGAAATCTGCTCTGTATAGTTGCTTCTCTCTCTGCTGTATATCACACAGAGTATAACATTGAATCTTAGTTTGTGCCAGTTATATCATGGCTTGGACACTGTTGTTTTATTTATTCCGTGATGTAGTTAAGATTCTGTTTTTAAACATATTTAAAAAGGCTGGCACTGGGGGGGGGGGGGTACAAATTTTAGATTCTGACATTTTTTTCCATTGTGAACTTGCTGTTGTTCTCACAATGGTGACAAGGGTTCACTTCACTTAAGTTCTCTGCTGTCGAATATGCTTTTCCAGTGATAACTCCAATTTACCATCAGTTAAAAAAAAGTTATGCAAAACTAAAGAAACATACCTGACTTTCCTTGTATTTTTGCCCTGTCTTTCTTGTACCTCTAAACTGTCCTTCCATGTTGTTTCTGCATTCACAGTTTTTTTTTCAAACAAAAAAAAGGAAAAAACAACAGAGACAACCCACTATGGAGATACTCTGTTCTCCATCAGTTCCTTTATACTGCACTGATGTACTTACTGTGCAAGCATGCGGACGTAAGTGCCATACACACGTGTAGAACATCAGAATGCAGCAAAGGAAGCAAATGAACATTAAAGTGCAGTCATACAATGATATTGTATAGAAAAGTAACACATTTCATTCTTAAATAATGCCATTGTATAATAGCGAAAATCCAGTCCTAAGTGTAAGTATCACAGGATTTACTAACGGTTGGCTTTGTTTGATCAAACCACAGTGACCATGGGTAAATCAAGTGATGCCCATACCCAGTCATGGATTAGTGCTAAAGCAACTCATTAACAATTGTGTAGTTAAGTGTTTAGAACACATAATGAAAAATTTGCTACTCTAAATTATCTATATAATATGCACTTTTCCATGCCCTTGCAAAGGTCTTGGTAAAATATTTCACTTCTCTGGCTAACAAACTGACAGAAGTAAGGAAACAGATATATTTGCATTCTTTTTAATCTTGTGTTCATGTTCCCAGCTCATATCTCATGTTTCTAACCATAAGCATAAACAAAGAAAATCTAAAACTGAAAACATTTCCATTAAGAAACAGTAGCTATACAAGTTAGAAATAAAGACAGTGTATGTTTACAAAGTGGCTTAGGATATAGCTGTATGACAATATCACAATAAAAGGAACATTAACAGCCCATTTTATGAGCATATGGTCATAATAAAGGACACATACCATAACAGCAGTATGATATTTTCATTACTGCAAGTGCTCCGAGAAACAATGTCAGAATGAATACCTGAATATTATAGCAATAACCCACGCCTGGGTGTGGGTAATGCTAAATTTACCCACGGTTGGCGTGGTTTGGTCCTGAGGCGGCCGAGGACCAAACAAAGCCAACCGTGGGTAAATTTAGCATTACCACCAGAAGTGGTTATTGCTATTATATGACATTATTTAAGAAAAGAAACTGTTACTTTTCTTAAATAATGGCATAGTATAATGCCTGTTTACTGCCCTTCCGCAGATGTCTGGCATCCGGCAGTTCTGATGTACTGCGCCTGCGCAGTACATCAGAGTTGTGCAAAAGCAACGGAGAAAGCAAGATCTCCGTTGCTTTTAGTGTCTCGCTATGTTAAATGAGTTTAACATGGCGAGACAGTTTTAAAATAAGCAACGGACATCTCCGTTGCTTATTTTAAAACTGTCTCGCTATGTTAAACTCATTTAACATAGCGAGATACTAAAAAAAGCAACGGAGATCTTGCTTTCTCCGTTGCTTTTAAACACTGCCTCGCTATGTTAAATGGGTTTAACATGGCGAGACAGCTTTAAAATAAGCAACGGAGATCTCCGTTGCTTATTTTAAAGCTCTCGCATGTTAAACCCATTTAACATAGCGAGACAGTGTAAAACGAGTTATACTAATGGAAAAAAGTCCGGGCGACCGGACCTTTTTCCATTAGTATAACTCGATTTACAACGGGCACGCTGGCCAATCAGCGTGCACGTTTTGGGGGGATCATGGTATAATCATCAACAAATACTTTGCTGATGTCCATTTCTAGTATACATGTTAGGATAGAAAAAAAAAAATCAAACATCTATTTCCATTGGCATGGCAGAAAAAAGCCTTTGCTATGACTCAGGTGACCCGTGTTCAATTAGCAGCTTGGATGCTTGCTGAAACTGGTTTCAAAAGGACAGGTGTGCCCATTCTAGTAAAGAAAGATGCCAGAACCATTCAATGCTATAACCCCTCAAAGGAAGGACAATGATAGAAGGGATAGCTGTGGGGTGCACATTCAGCCACCAAACTGCATATGTGGTAGCCCTCAAGAGGAGGGCAAAGTAGTCCCTGCATGTTGCACATTACATGTCCCTCACCCAGAAAAGGGGTAAAGGCCTGTACATATATCTTCAGGGCTTATTACATAGCTGCTTGTTTTTTTTTTCTGGAAGCCAGAGATGGCATAAATCACCATCATGGCTGCCTGAATGATTGCCCCTGTGTTTGGGAATACCCAGTATGGGGAGGGTGAATCGGCTCTTGTCCATTTTGAGCGGCATGGGGGGCAATAAGCACTTAGAAAAAAATCATCCATTGGCAAAGGCTAAAAATAAAAGAAGGCATTGTTTTTCTCACATATGACACTACCATGCAGGGTCTTCATTTTGCATCTTGCACTTAATTATTTTAACTCTTGACATCTCTGTACATGTCAGATAAAGTGAAATTCCTGGCAACTGCAATATACCCTGAAAAATGCTATCTACAGAAATAGCCTTTTGTTGGTCATCAGGCATTCCTCACAGTCATTATTCATGAATTATTCTTTGCTACAAGTTCATATACCCAGATGAGAACAGGAGGCATCATAAGAACAGGATGACAGCAGCACTGGTGATGCATCCTAAGCTTACAAATGCCAGGACATTCATTGGCAGGCATTCTATTCTCACCTTTAATGGGCTTACATAATTGTACAACAGGTTTGAAGTCAGGGAACGATTAGGACATAAAACACCCTATAGGTGATGAGTTTGATCCTACAATGAGATCCCCTAATCTCTATTAGACAATGGCAAAAAGTATCAGCTTCAGCCTGGAGGTTCAGTGTATCTATATCTATCTGTATCTATACATATAGCTATATCTATTTACACACACACACACACACACACATATATATATATATATATATATATATATATATATATACACACACACACACACACACACACACACACACACACACACACACACACACACATAAATATGACTATGGATTTATTGTAAGTGCAATGAAACACTGGAGGTACCATTTTTACATATGTAGCTACATGGGTTCTCTGAGGCTGGACAATCATGGCTAAGATCGACCTCTGTCCTGTTGGCCCATTTTAGTTAACAGTGCAGATAGTCGACAGTTGCATGATAAAGGATAACCCCCAGAATTAGTATATTTAATTAGCAGGAAGGCTTCCTCCCCTGCCAAAAACACAGTTTGTTTTAATGCCTGCTCCTATTAGTAAGTAAGGTGTCAGAATTTTGTGATTTGAGAAGACTGTGTCAGTGTTAAGCATGTCAATATAATGATTAATCAACTATTATTACTAGATCTATATACACACGCACACATGCACACACACACACACACACACACACACACACACACACACACACACACACACACACACACACACACACACACACACACACACACACATACATATATATATATATATATATATATATATATATATATATATATATATATATATATACATATGTGTGTGTGTGTGTGTATGGTTTATTTGGTAGAGGTCAATTTAAACTAAAATGAACCTCTGTTTTGTCGACATGCTTTGGTTGACAGACAGATGGTTGACAGTTGTGTGAGACTGGACAAGCCACATATCTGGGGAATATGCCCTTTCCCCTGGGATTGTACAGTCTCAGAGTTGGAATAAATAATTAGCAGGGGGTGTGGGGGCACAGCCTCCCATATGGGGGTGTAAGGGTTTTGTCCCCCTGTGAAAACACTGTTTTATAATGTGTATATATCAATGTTTGTTGATGTAAGTGTGTTAAAGTTAGCTACATTGATGTAACAGACATTTGATGATTGTTACTATACTGATACATATGTTTATATACACACAAGTTTATTCTGTATATCCACAGGTAAAAAGAAAACATTAAATCTCACTTGGCTTTGAGTTTAGATAAACAGAACCATACTTCAGGGTTCTCAGCATCATATATACACACTATACAGTCTTGTACAGCCCTTCTAGCAAACAGGCTACCTTTAGAAAGTCCTTCTCTGTAGGCATCACCCAGCTCCAAACTGCACCTCTGTACTGCAGATATCACATCATAAATTCCCTACTCCTCCAGGTTCTTCAGGCAAGCCACTACTTACCCCTTTTCGATCCTCTGAATGACGTACTCTCACTGCCTGGTTTCCTGTTTGCATGCTACCTGCTTTCATGCAGTACGGACTGCCAGTTTTTGCCTCATTATCTAATACATGCATGGGTCATGCTGCCAGCCCAGCTATCTGGAATTGTGTAAGTAATTCTATGTCATTTGTGAATATTGATATGATTTATACAGAACTGTATGCTATGTACTGACCTTCAAGAATGTAACTGCAGCATACCCTGCTGGAACATAGAAAATTAACTTGCAAAACTTAAGAATAGTTGAGGTTAAGTTACTTTATAGCTGGGCTATAAACAAGAGATGTTATCTCTGAATTTCAGTGGAGAAGCAGACACAATGTTTAGAGCTAGAAGTTTTTGTATTGTCTTGAAAGAAAAGTAATTACTAGGTTTAAATGTAAAGTGTTTTATTGTTTTACAACTTCCAATATCTGCAAACATCTGAGAGATATGTATTTTTACACAGAGATTTTAAATTCTATTAGTTTTTGATTTAGCCTGGCAACTGAAGTCAGGTGACAAAACCTGATGTCATCCAGGCTAACTGAGCAGTAAGATGTGATATTGAATTAAGAACTCTCTCAGAGAGAGACTGGGCATTTTGTATTTTATATTTGACCTAGCAAGAACATCCACTCATCATCACCATCTGCACTTGCTCTGTAAATAAGATTTAGGGCATAGTATCTCTCTTAGATATAGATAGGAACATAGTAAAGATTAGTTTAGATATTTTCTGTACTTATTTGAGACTATCCTGCAATGCTGTTTTAAAATATTTCCTGTGATTTTTAACTCTGAAGTAACTGTGTTGATTGACTGAGTATTGTCTTGTTATTTTATTATTTATTATTAAATATATTTAAACCTATCTTTGTGGCTGAAATTTGTGAGACATATTTAAGCTTTTAGAGTACGTGCATATGTATTTGGTGACACTGTACAGGCCACTCCTAATAGCCTGGTGCTTGGTCAAAACTGCCATTTGGATATAGTAACATTACACAGTAGGATTACTACCCTTTGTTAGTAGACCCTTTGTCAGGGCCTTATATTAGCTGATAAGAGGGGTTGGTGGCAGTGAAAAGTACCTTATAGTCTGGGCAGAAGGGGGCATAGCTAGTAAACCTCTGTGTGTGTGTGTGTGTGTGTGTGTGTGTGTGTGTGGACAAGAAGCACTGGTTGGACAGAGAGGGTGCTGGAGGTCTTGGCTTGGCCCCTCAGCTGAGATCTTAACCCTATAGCTGTGCCAGTGGGGAGTCTTACTGGGGATCTAGAGAAAGAGGGAGGAACCAGCCCCAGACTGACTGTAAACTCTGTGTGCTCTTAAGGGAAATTGTACTTTACTGTGTATGTGTATTTGTCATCCTCCCAATGTGTACATCCCCTAGCTGTTGCCAGTGGTGAGGATTGATGCTCCTTGATTAGTCTGCCACTGCAGGGGCATCACAACATGTTTCTAAAGCTCTGTAAAAAATTCCCTTACACAAGTCACTGTTTAAGGCATAGTACACATATTCAATAACAACTGCCCTCTTCCAGCACAAAGCCTTTGCCGTTGGCAGGCTGATTGCCTAGCACTTACCTATGAACTGACGGTAAGTGAGATTGCAAGTCATCTAAATGAATTCCAATGTCATTCAGGCATGTAGCAACAGTACTGAATTATTTTATCCATTGGCCTCTGAAAATTAGCTGAGGCTCCATGTAGGCATGATGGTACCACTATGTACTAGGCTAGGCCATCAGGAGTTATAAATAGAGCCATAGCTAGTTCATTTGGTGCCCTGGGTAGTCTCTACCCTGGTATCCCCTCCACCTGAAGAGCAAAAAAAAAGATCTTCTGAAGTCTGGAGTGAAGTAAGTGAAGCTGAAGACCAGGGGAAAATATAAATAAAATTAATAAATCAAATCATTTGGCAATACTTAATTACAGCTGATTGGGTGCAAGAGCAGTACTGCAGCAGCTTAACTGAATCTCTGAATCAAAATACTATAGTTGTACCTAATCAGCCATTATTAAGCCCTGCCAATAGCTGCCCATGACAACTTATGCATGGGGCAGCTACTCCCTTTGCCCCACCGCAGTTATGGTACTGCTTACAATAGCTGTTATTTCTTCAGCAGAGGTGGTAAAAGATTTTTGCCAATGCCACTTTGTTACATCTAAGATTGTTAAATCTGGCCTTTCTCATGTTGTCTATCATGTTATCACTTCTAAGCCATGGGATAGATATAAAACTTTGAAATGCTATTTAGTTTCTTAATGTCAGTACAAAACCTGACACTTTCATCATGCTTTGGAGCTGTTTCTGAAATTATGGTTCTTTGTAAGGTCAGTCTTACCTCCACTCCAGGTGTTTTCTCTGCATTAAGTTTTATCAGGTTTAGTTGTCACAGGCATTTTTGAGAATACTCTATTATTTCTTAATAGGAATTATGTTACTTTCTGTTTTCACATTTTGATAAGGATTCCTATAACTGTACTTCAGGCAGAGATTCTTTAGTCACTATTGTATGAATTTCAGATTGCAATCTAAACAGAGAGCTTTCTTATTTTTCTTTTGACTTCCATAGAGTTATTGTATATTCCCTTTCCTGGTTCTCTAACCTTGTAATTCACCACATTCAGAAATGTGTTTTCTGTGGGTGGCATTTATACTAGTACCTCATCTCCTGGGTTAAATTCTCTAAGTGGGGCATTTTTATTATAAACTCTGTTGCATCCCTTGGGCTCTCTGCATATGCTCCTTTACTATGGGCATTACTAGCGTTAATTTATTCTGCAGGCTAATATAGTGTTCTGATACAATTTTAAGTGCTGTCTTCTCTTCTTACTAAATTTACTTAGTAATGTCAAGCAGTCCACAGGGATGTTTGCTGTTCAAGAGTTCAACTGGGGTAAATCCAGTTGAAGCCTTGTAGTACTTCTCTCTCACAGCAAACAGTAAGGTAGGGTAACAGCTGATCCCATTTCATACCTCTGTGTCAGGATAACTTTCCTTAGAATGGATTCTAGTGTTTTACTGACCCTTAACTACTAATCCCTTAGCATGCAGTAAGTAGACTGATGTCTTCAACTCTTTGACTGTAAAACATTGACATAATTGATGAAATACCCTTGACATACATTGAATGCCTTTCTCAGTAAGTATTTCTTTTGGGATCCCACTCTAGAGAATAAGAGTTCCAATACCCTTAGCATTAGATTTGCAAACTGGCACTGCTTCTGAAAAATCTGTGCGATCATCCATTATTACTAGCATGTACTAGTACCTGTTACTAGATTTTATTAGTGGCACAATAATATCCATATCAATATGTTCAAATGGTACTACTATGTAGGCATTGTGAAGAGTGGATGATTAAACACAGGACTTTCTGGTGCTCCTGACAAGAAGCATAGAATTTTTCTCTCTTTTATTATGCTTTGCCAGTAAAGTGTGGCTAGTATTTTTGCCTTAGTCTTGTCCATCCCTAATTGACCTCCTAATATATGATTATGGATTTGTTTCACTACTAGTATTCTATAAGTATTTTGTTTCAGCTTTCTCCAACCTCATACAAATATACAATCCTTTCAGGCCATTACATTCATTGGAAAAATACTTGTATTACATGTAATCAAGCCCAACAATCCTGCTGCAAATCACTACTCTTCCACCACCTCACTAAATCCTGGAACTCCATCCCATTAGCAATATGACAGGAACACTCCCTAATATCATTTAAAACTGAAATAAAGTCCCACCTACTCAATTACCACCTCTGTACATGTGGTGTTCCTGGATAATCTCCAAACCCTTGTTAACTGTCATCACTCTTTTATGTAATTGCCGATAATACAGCTACTTCTTCACAGTATCAATCTGACTATCATTTACCCCTTTCCACTACTATCTCAGTACTCCTTCATAATTTGTAACCATCTTCATCCTATAATTACTTCACCATCTCCTATTGTCTATTTATATATAATTGCATTTGAAAATACTTAGAAACTTACAAGCTTGATATAAATTAATATTTTACAGGTCTATATTACAAGATCGAATGCTTAGGTGATCGAACACCTAAACATCAAATTTGTAATACTGAAAGCAAAAAACAAAGAATGACTGATTTAACGCAGGGAAAGATGTCCCTTGGCCATTTGCCAGATTTTGCCATTTTATCTACTGTAGAGCGATCTTGGAGTTGGTATATTTAGTTAGGGGGTTGGGGGGCACAGTCCCCCAACAGTTTGGGTGTAAAGTTATTTTTCTTTCCCGTGGACGACTGACATGTTTTCCTGTGCCGTTCGACGTTTTTGGGTTTGATATTACAAGTTTGATATTTAGGTGTTCGATCACCTAACCATTCGATCTTATAATATAGATGCTATTTTACTATATTCTTGTTGTAACTATCATGTTTTCATTAACTGATATATCATTACTTTTCTATGTATGTTCATTTACTATTCTGTGTATGTACATTTACTATTCTAAGTATGTTCATTTATTATGTTTTGATTAACTGTCATATCATTACTATTCTATGTATGTATGTACATTTATTATATAAATCTTGTATAATTACCTTCTACTCGTTCTGTAAAATGGAACATTTCTCCCAGGACCTCCGCTGAAAATGGGACCTGTGCCCTGTTGGACTTATTCGGTAAACAAAAGCAATAAATATAATAAATAAAGAAATGTTAAATTTTTCCTAGGACTGCTTGAATTTCTATGTATGTGAGGGGATATTCCTTTCTATCACCATGAATGCATATCATCTCAATGTTTTGCTTTCACTAATTTTACACTTGCATACTGGAAAGCTTTGACAAGGGAAATCATGATTCCAGAACTTAGCAGAGGTTGAACCTGTCTTCCTTCTAGAGATACTGTACTAAACCAGTTTAGTTTTAACAGAATGGCATAACGCCGACTCAGTTATTCTAACTGTAGTCTTGTCACACTCAATAGGGGCAACTTCATTTGTAGCCTGCATTTTAGTTTTCCCATTTCTACTACTAGCCTTCTCTTTAGTACTAGTGGAACAGAATTTAGGAATGTGATTCCCCCACACACAATTTTGAAGCAAGTTACCCCATTACTTCCTGCTTTTGGTTTCACAGAAAAGGGCACATTTCTTACTGCAGTTTTAGATTAGAAGCAGAAAATTCAGTTTTAAAAATTGTGTTACTAATAATACTACTAAATTTACTAGCATGTTAGAGATCTTATAATCACTTTGTAATACTTTCTTTAATCAATAAGAATGTGTCTTTTAAATCTGTCAGCTGCTAAAATTTCTAAAATTTTCAATCTGCTGTTGTTTGAATATGTTTTAAGTCATGGAGCCGAGGTCTTTCTGGTTTGTCAGCAGTGCAAGTCCAGTTCTACAATGTTATGACTTGTAATTCTGAGGTTATACCAGCCCTTGATAAATCTTCTTTTGTAAGATTGTCTGGATAAGCAGTCCCCTTCTTGTACATTTATATCTTTAATTCCTGTCCAGTCAGCTAATATGACAAGATTTGGCCCATTTTTACTTTCTCAGTTTTCTTGGGTGTTGTACCACTCAAAAGCCAGCAGGTAGGATTCCAAGTTATTCACTTTGTTCTGTTTTATAAAGGTGGTTATATTTCTGGGATGGCAATTATCTTAGCTAGTCTAACCAACTGCCATTGTAGTTGCACTAGCTTCTAGCTGATTGCCACCTCAGACTCCATGAGTGTTTTAACAGTTCCTTTATCAAAGAACATACATATGGAAACAGCAGGGAACAGACACACCACAAGCAACAGCCAAAACATCTCTGGTTAACTCCTCAATGAAATAGTAGCCAAAAAAGTTTATTATGTAGTCCACAGAGAAAATCAAATTAACAGCTCTCTTGAATTTGAGTTCGGATAAGCAGAGCAGTACCTTAGGGTTCTCAATGTTTTACAGTTTTAATGCCCTTCCAGCAAATAGGCTGTCTTTTGAAAGTCCTTGGTTGCAGGCCTTACCTAGTTCCAGATTACATCTTTTTACTACAGTTATTTCCACCAGGTACACTCCACAAAAAGGTCTCATTAGGGCTGTTGAACTCTATAGGCCTCAAGGATCTTGAGGTGAGGCCTTGTTTATCCCTTTCTGAACTGCCAAATGAAAAGCTCACTTCATATTTTGCTGTTTGCAGGTAACCTTCATTCATGCAACAGTAATCAGCAATTAGTGCCTTACAATCTAACCGAGATATGCAAGTTTCTGATTAAATTTCTGTACAAATGTTCTGTACATAAGTCACTTCTAAAGGCACACCACAGATTTTTACACCCTAAATCTTCCCAGAAAATAAATCAGTTTTTGACTTTACATGATAAATTTTAGGACCTGAACAATTCTTCAGTATTCTGATTAGCTAGTCCAGGTCTGTGAGTCACTGTTTGCTGGAAGAATTTGAGTGATAGCGTGATTCGCCATATCTATGCATTGCCATCCGTTTACTAAGACATTATAATGGGGCAGGATCAGTTATTAGTTTGAAATGCCTACTTAATAAATAGTACTTTAAGGAACAGAGGGCACCCTTTACTGCTAAATACTCTGTCTCTATGGTTACATATCCCTTTAAAGGCCCATTTTACCATTTTACTACCAAATACTCTGTCTCTGTGGTTGATTATCCCTTTACAGAATTATATTCTTCCATTAAAAGTATATTGACAGCATATTGCTGATTTATAAAATGATTTATCACTTTTCTTGGTACTGATTGCCTTAAAGGAATAATTCATTATGTCCTTATCAATGCATTTTTTTAATTTTTGTCTCAAATACCTTTTCAGCCATATAAGATTAACAGCAGGTCATAAGAGTGTATTAATATAACTGCTATAGAAAGCACTCACCTAACAGAACTCACTGCAGTCAAGTGTGAACCATGAGTCTCCTTAATGTGATGCAGCAAATGTGTTATAATCCCACATTCTGACCTCATATTGTACAGAAACATTTCTACCAGAGTTACATGCGACTCCTGCCTTAACTAATCCCAGGTGCGGAATATGTGCTCAACTGTTTGATATGCCCTATTGTGACAGCATGCACTGCTGCAGTGATATATGAAAATTAACTGCAAATATACTAACAAAAATGAACCTGACTGCAACTGTCTTACCTTTTTGTTGTTGAGTAACCAAACAACTGATTAGGCTGCATCATTGGAACTAAATTTAATACCATTTTCCACTGAAGAAATGGTACTATTTCATCACCTTTAAATGAACAAATGTGTGTGTGTGTGTGTGTGTGTGTGTGTGTGTGTGTGTGTGTGTGTGTGTGTGTGTGTGTGTGTGTGTGTGTGGGGTGTGTGTGTATGTGTGTGTATTTGTATAACAGACTAGCAGCAGTAATTAAATCAGAGGAACTGCATCTTTATTTTTTCAGTAGATACTTGCCTCTTTTTGGTTATGAATTCAAGTCAGTTTATGCATTGGTTTATAAAAAAACTGCAAGCTATTGATTGTATTGAGGTAGGACCATACCCAGATGTAGAAGGCACATGGCATAAATGCCTCATCTTATAATGCACTTCAGGTATGATATTATTTGACCATAACCTGTATCTCATTGTTGTCAGTGTTTGTTTATATAATATAACAAATCTCTTATTTTATTACAACAGCATAGCAGTAAAATGCCACAGATACACAAGCTTGTTCAAGTTACCCAAGTCTGAACAGAAATGAACATTAAAAAGGCAGATAAACGTCAATGGGAAGACGTGACTTGGCTTGCTACTAACACTAACCACAGTCTAAGGCTGGATGGTAAAGAAACATTCTGGCATTATCTCAGTGCATGTGAATAAAGTCATACCTCCCACCATGTCCTTATGGTTATCTCAAAGGAATACTATTTGCTTGTCTTTCTAAACTATCGGTGCTTTGCCAATAAACATAATCTGTATCCTTGTAACTTTTGACAACATTATATATATGTTCTAGCAAGTGCTGCACATATTTTAAGTTGCTGAAGAGGAAAAGTCTCAGTACAGGCTAATTGTACGCCTGTATACATAGCAGTAATGTAATGTTCAAGTACCACATTATGGGTACAGATGAGAATAGCAGTGTTATTAGCACAGACTCTCGTATAACAGCCCTGCTCATGCTCATTATATCGCATTCAACAAAAATGTTTTATTTAAGTCGACCCATTGTGTCTCTGTTGTTAGACAGTTCTAGAAATAGTCCAGTGGCACAATTTAAACTATGTAACGAGATTTGAAATTCTCTCAAGAACAAAGACTTACTAAGGATAGAACTTGATCTATTACAATGAATGCTTTCAGATTCTTCAGAAAATCATTGACAGTAAAACACCAAAGCACACATTCATATGTGGCAGTACAGGCAAAACCATTGAAGGTGGCAGTGTCCTTACAAGAACCCGTACTGACATGGAGATAATAAGATAGGAAGGAGAGTGCTGATAATTTTAGCAGGCAATCAAAATAGAATTTAGCACAGCACTACAGTTAATAATTCAGATAGTTAATGATGGATGACAGTATAAAAACATTGTGTTGACATTGTTACTTATTCCATAAATAAAATAAAATTCACCAGTATGTTATATCAGTAAATAGTGGCAAATTTATGACTAAATATAGCAAACTCAGTTTTACAGGTTCAGTGGTTCATAGGTAAGTACTAGGCTAGCAACTCCTGTGGGCCAGTTTTAAACCTCGCCAGTTTCCCCTTTTGTGCTCAAAATACCCTAGCATATTTGTTTATAGATTGACCTTTCCCATCCCATGCTTGATAACTATATATTAGCCCAAATAAGAATAACTGGAATCATACCATATATAATTTGAGGGGACCCATGGATGGAATAAAACATTTAGGAGCTGCCTTGGTCCATTAGTAGTAGAGGGAGCAGTCCTGAGATACATTTTTTGTTTCCCATCCATAGATCTAATTTGCACTTGAAAATGAACATGGATGAACTTTGTTTTATGTGGATGGGGAGTCTGTTCCACAGTAGTGATATACTCTGAAATATACCTGTCCCTCCAAACCATTCTGTTGATGTTACAGAAGAAGTTTACATCCCTAGACTGAGTATTTCTGATACCATTTGATTTGCTGATATGCAGTAAACCCATCAGTAATGGGTCAGAAGATGCCTTGTATGCCAGACACAGGTCACTCTTAACAGTTTATAGGATACCCCAAGTATAATGACAGGGCTTTGAGTCGGTTCATGTAGGACGTATTGTTTAGGCCTTATATCCTTTTAGTAATGTAGCTCTGTGGGCATTCCAGTTGTTGCATATGTCTGGTTAGATACATGCCAAAGAGGGCATTTTATGAGTAAAGGAGGCAATGACATCCATATATCTAGACACAATCCCTTTGTGTATAAGCTGTGCAATATAGAATAACTTTCTTACAGCAGTAGACACATGTTAGTCAAGACTTATGTCACTGTCCAAATAAGTTCCCAAATCTCAAACAACTGGGTCAGCTCTTAGGGGAGTATTGTCAATGCTGTAGTTCCCTGGAATAGATAACTTCCCAAAGGATACAATGATCTTTTTTTGGCATTTAGTTTCAGACCATGATGATTTTGACAACAGTTAGTTATGTGAGACAAACCCCTGCAAGATGGGTGAGTCATTTGGGGATTCAATGATGGCTCCTAGTTTACAGTCATCTGCAAACTTAGCTAGCCTTTGGAATTGTCTTTTACTTCATAAAAGGAGATGTGAGACAGAAGTCCCAGAACCCTGGGGGTCTTCACTTGTGACTGGCCTCTTTGTGGAAGTAACTTCCCCTATTTTGATTATCTGCATCATATCTGTGAGCCAGTTGGTGATCTAGCTGGTGATGTAGGAGGTTTATTCCCAGTTTATTTAGCTTTTCTACTATGCCTGAGTGGAGAATTGTGTCAAAAGCTTTGGCCAGGTCATGGTATGCAGTGTGTACCATTTTAACTTCATCCATTGCATTGGTGGCCTTTTTAAAAACATCCACCAGGTTGAGTAAGCATGATCTGCCCTTGACAAATCCAAACAGAGATGAGTCCAGTGTTTGGAGGTTTTATATGTCCTGCTTGATTAATCCACGATAAGTATTTCAATGGCTTTGCATATGAGGCAAGTCAGATTTATGGGTCTGTCATTGCCTGGTTCTGTGACAGGACCTCCCTTATTGAGATGAATGACTGTAGATGTCCTCCATCACTTGGTACAAAATATATATGGAGGTTGAGACTGAACAGTACTGTTAGGAGTGTGGCTAAATTGTGCTTCATGCTATTTAAGATGCATCTAGAGATATTGTCAGAACCAATCAATGCAGTATTGCATTTTTAGCTTTTGATAACACTTTTAGGACTTGGTCTTGTGTGATAGCTGGAGGTGAGCCAGTTTTGAATATATCTTGAGGGACAGAAGGAGAGGAGAGCGGGTAAAGTTAGAACTAAATTTATCAGGCACACATAGGCTTGTAGGGGTGGAGTTTCTTGTTTAGGTTCCTAGCATTGATCACTAACACCTTCATATTTTCCTCTGCTTGATTTGTTATGTCGGTAGCTTTATCAAGTTGGCATTGCCTACAAAAGTCACTATGGGGAGGGTGAAGAATATCTTTGTAAATAATCGAAACCCTAGAGGGACAGATGCAGGCCATCCCTGGAGCAGCAGCGTGGTCTGTTGATCATTTCCTTTCAGGCTGAGAAATATTGGACCCCCTTTGAATGACACCAAAAACTAAGTTAGTTATTGAAGTAATTTATTTTTTGCATATATTGTGACATCATCCTTAGAGAAGGTAGAATGCTGCTCAATACTATGTTCATACCTTGGACAATTAGTCTGAGAGCTCCATCATATTTCTCTTCATATAGTCCCGGGAGGTACACTTTAAATCATTGACACTGGCATGAACTATGACAGAGTCATACTGATATGTGTTGTTCAAGGGCTTGAGTGCATGCATGATCCTGGCACTGGACAAGCAACTAACTGTCACTCTTTCCTTGCTCAGCCTGGCAAGAGGCACATCTTTATGTCTTACAATGGCGTCACCAATAAAAAATAATGTTTGGTTGGATCAATACCTGCCTTACAGGCTCAGCATCTCTGACTTTAGGACTCCTTGTGCTATGTGAGGAAGTAGGCTTAATATGCTGAGTGTGCTTTGTGCCTGTGTTGTGTTTTGGAGGTCTTTGAGGCTTAGGCAAGTTGATCTTTTGAACCTCAGCGTATAATGGATTATGTGTGTTGTGATGGTCTTGGGAAGGTGTGATGTATGGTGTACTTCTGATGATTTTGGTGTTTGAGTTTACTGTGTGTGAGATTTTTGTCTCTGAGGATATTATATATGTACATTTCTCACACACTGTGTTATGCTGTTTGAGTAATACGTGATCATCAGACAGCATGAGACACTTCTTACATTGTCTCAAGATACCTATCTCAGTCAGGCTGGATAGAGAAGTTGTGGGGAAGTGCTGGTCCATGTGACAGGAATGACTCCAGGGACAGGGGTTACTATAACTGCTTGGAGTTTTGAGGATAAGATTTAATTAAAAAAGGGGTACATGCTTCACTAAATCTGCCTTGGGCTCAAGAATTATTAAATCCTGATGAGAAGTATTTCTCTGTCCTGGACAGATATGGGCAGGATTGTTAACATTGATTGCTAACAGAATTTGCTACTGCCAGTTTGTGGGTAGATAAACAGCTGTGTTCTTGTTATATCTTTAAAGTACTTGTGTTGTACTGTGCCTCACTGTAAGGTGTTCCTGTTATACCTTTACTCAAGATGCACTTTTTTGCAGCAGCAGCAGTTATGTCCAGGAAAGCTTTAACATTAAATAAGTACAGTCATACTTCATGCTTTAGACTCTAAGGCTCGTAGTCACATGCAATATGTGTTGGCTTGATCAGTAATGACAGTGGTCAAAAAATTCAGGTATTAATAACTGTGTTTTTACCACTGAACAAAGAACAAATATGACAGAAGAAATATTTGTATTTTATAGTGAAAACGGTAGTTGTCCTTTGTGGTTCACTGTTGCAGTCATGACTGTAGGGTTCTTCCTGCCAGCAGCAGCCCTCAATCGGCCAGAATCCCAAAGTCTGGATTGGGCGTCAGCTGAGGTCGCTTTTATCCTGACGTCAATGTGCCAGGAAGTATAAAGACCTCAGCCGACGCCATTACCCCAGTTTTTCTTGCCGCGCGGTGCCCTGAGCAGTTCGCTGATACCGGTCAGCCTACTCCTGTCTGTTTTTTGGATTTACTTCCAGGATTTTTCATTTTTTAAGATAAGTACCCCATTGGGGAGGTCTTTTTCTTGCTCCAGTCAGATGTCAGAAAAAGTTAATAATTGTATTTCTTGTGGGAAACAAATACCTCATAGGGATTTTCACTCTTATTGTATTCCCTGCCTGGGGCCTGACCACGACGTTGATAATTGTGGGTTTTGTGCTAGATTTAATCAGCGTACCATTAGGCGTAGGTACAACTTTGCCTTCTACTATTTTGGTAAGAGGTTTAATTATAATATGTCTTTGGATTCTTTTCCGGCTTCTGGTGTGTGTAAGAGGCGCACAGATAAAGACAGGCCTCCAAGGTCCAAAGCAGAGGATATTACTCAGTTATTGCCAGTTGCTGGTTCGTCGGTTGTCAGTGAGGCACCTTTGCAGCCCCTGTCGTCCACCTCTTTTGAACCGACTGCCTGTACCAACTCTGGTGTGGAGCTGATGGTGCCTTCAGAATTGCCAGGGAATGGACCTTCAGATACTACTCCCTCAGTTCGGTCTGGAGCCGGTAGGCAGGTACCAGCTTCTGAGGAAGTTTTCAGGCCTTCACAGCTTCATGTAAATATGGATTCAGTTTTGCATTCTAAGACAATGGCTATGGCTCCAGCTAAAAAGAAATGGCAAGCACAGATGCCTTTTGATCAGGGTCCTAGGCCCGAAAGGCAGATGCTTAGGATGGCTGAAGATTTGTTATCTATGATCAGGGGTTCTCATCCCCCTCCTGACAAAAAGCCTAGATTACAGTCCGATTATGATTCTTCAGACCAAATTTCTGTTTCTTCTGCTTCTTCCCTTGAGCACGATTGTTCCTTTCCTCCTTATGAGGATTCTGATGCTGAAGATTCCTTTCCTTCAGCCACTCCTCCTGAGGATTATTCTTTTGGTGAAACTTTGCATGATATGAGGGAGCATTTTCACTGGGAAGGGCAGGAATTCTCTGACACCAAGAAAAGGCTTAGGGATTTTCTTCTTCTCCCTCAGCATAAGCCTCTTGCTATTCCTCCTGTATTGGACATTGTAGATGATGTTTTTTCAGAAGCTTCCCTCTCTCCTGATTCTTTTCCCCCTACTCCGGTCAAACCAGACAGGTATTATAGGGTTCCAGATTCTCACCAGTTTCTTTTTAAGAATCTTTCACCTGATCCGGAAACAATTTCTCAGGGCCCTAAGGGTGTTAAGGCGGCCTCTGTTAAACATCCTATTCCCTCTGACCGAGAGTCCAGGGCTTTGGAAAGATGGGGTAAAAAAGTTTATACTTCTGTTACATTGTCTATTAGAGCTTTGAACTGTCAATGTCATAAGCTAAAGTATCAGCAATACCTTTTGTCTGTATTTAAACAAAAGATGTCAGCTGTTTCTATTGGTGTGGATGACAAGGAGTTACAGGATTTATTGCATGCTATTGAACAAATGGGTAAACATACCCTGCATTGTGGTTTTGATTCTTTGGAAGCTTCTTATAGGGCTGCGACAACTGCTTGGTTAAAGGAACAAAGCTTGCCGGATCAGGTTAAAGCCAATCTTTTGGATGCCCCTTTGCAGCACGATGTTTTGTTTGGGGCCAAAGCTGAAGAAGTATTAAAGAAAATGGAGGACAAAGCCAAATCTATGCAGACGGTTAAGGATTTTCTACAGGTGCAACCTCCTAGATTTAGCAGGCACTGGCCAGCTAAACCTTGGTCCTTTCTGAGCTCGGACAGGCCTCAGAGAAGCAGATTCAGGCATTACAGAGGTAGGGGACAGGCACTAACCCTTTTTAGAAATAGGCAGTGGCCTGCCCCCTCTCCCAAAGGTGGTGAAGATAAGTCTCAACCCTACCGGAAATAGTCTTTATGACTCTCCCTTTCTGGTTCCAGGGGCTCCTCTCCTGGAAGCACCTTTGGGAGGAAAGATTTCTCTTTTTTATCAAAATTGGGGCCGCATAACCCTGGATAAATGGGTTCTGGACATAGTCTCAAGAGGTTACAGATTTCATTTCTACACCTTGCCAAGACCGGACGGTTGGTCAGATCTGCCGAATCATCAATGGGCAGAGGCACAACTGCAGGTTCAGTCCCTCTTAGCTATGAGGACCATAGAATTGGTACCAAATTTAGAAATAGGGCAAGGTTTTTATTCAAGACTTTCCTGGTTCCCAGGAAGGAAAATTCGTGGAGACCAATCCTGGACCTTTCCATACTAAACACCTTCCTAGATGTACCAAAATTCAAGATGCTCACTCTGCAGCAGCTGCTGCCTATGTTGGGCAAGAATGCTTGGATGGTGACTCTGGACTTACAGGAAGCTTACCTGCATATTTCTATAAGGCGAGAGTGCAGAAGGTATCTGAGATTCAAAGCGGGCTCAAAGCATTACCAGTTCTCTGTGCTGCCCTTTGGCTTATCTACTGCACCCAGGGTCTTTACAAAGTGCCTGGCACCAGTAATGGTGTTTTGCAGACAGAAGGGGATTCACATATACCCTTATCTGGACGACTGTCTTATTCAAGCGGACGACAAAGACACTCTACTTCAGCATCTGGCTTTTGTGCAGCATCTTCTACAGTACCTTGGATTCACAGTGAATCTAAAGAAATCAAATCTGGTGCCCACACAACAGATTACTGTCCTGGGTGCTCTTCTGAGTACTACAACCCAGATGGCTTCCTTGACACCAGACAAATAAGCGCAACTGGCCTCTTCTTTCCAACACCTGGCTTCAATGAAACAGCTGACTGCAAGAAAGGTTCTGCAGGCTTTAGGTTACATGACTTCCTGCATTCTCCTAATACCATATGCAAGACTGCATATGAGGAAACTACAGTGGTACCTCAAGAGTGTGTGGTCTCAGCATTACCACAGTTTGGAAACAGTGATCACGATTTTGCCTTGTCTACAACAAGAGCTTCTTTGGTGGGCCGAAGCCGGTCTCCAGAACTAGGGGAGGCCATTTTGTCCTCCACCAACCAGCCAAGTTCTGACAATGGATTGACACTTTCACTCCATTTTTAATCTATTGCTGTTAACTAGTGTGGTTTGCAAGACTTGGAAACTTGCTAATACGTTACGTATTCATAAATGTGGAGTGTTTAACAAGAGCAGCAACTATAGACTGATTAATTTAACATTGTTTACAGGTAAATGTTTTGAAAGATGTCTCTTGGCTTTTATTAGTTGTTTGACAAGAGCAATAACTATAGACCGATTAATTTAACATAGTTTATAGGTAAATGTTTTGAAAAATGTCTCCTGGCTGTTATTAAAAGTGATGGTAATTCAAGAACAGTTCCTGATATATTCCAACATGAATTTACTAAAAATAGGTGTACTTTTACTAATACTGTAGAAGTTTATGATTCTTTGAGTAAAGGTATGGATATTGGCATTGGGGATTAGTTATTTACATCCTCCACTGTGTTGTCACTGACCCCATGAAGCAGCTTCTGATAAATCCATTTATACCAACTGGGTTAAAATGGCTGACAAATAGATATCAGAGAGTTAAGATCAATTATTATTATTTTGGCTGAATGAAAATTTGTAACATAGATAAAGGCTTTAACATAGGTTATTCATGTTTCCCCTTATCCTTGTTGTTTTGTTTTGTCAAGTACTAGCACTGAGAGCTTTAACAATTACCCGACTATAGTACATACTTGGCTGACTGATCGTGATCTTCATATTAACCCAGATAAAAGTGGAGTCTTGTATTTCAGTAAGCCTTCAAGACAAAAATCTAAAAAATGAGTACCTCTATATTTAGTGTATTGAGGAAGTGCAAAGTGTAAGGGATCATGATTTGTAATAGCTTTTAAGTCCAAGTAAGCAAAGGATGGATTCAGCCTTGTGCGAAAATCCAATCCAAAAAATCGCTAACTCATGAATATTGTCTCAAGAGTTTAAATTTTATCCCTTGAACACAATCAAAAATAGATAAAACATTTGGTGCTTTTATTCCTAATGACTAACAGAACTTCATCAGAATACCAGAAGTTGTGAATCAGTCCCTTCCATATTTCATTTCCAACTAATAAATGATTAGTACAAGCCCTCAAGTTTTTATCTATTATTGACTGTGTTGAAGCAATACAATTTAAACTCTTGAAACAAGAGTTCCAGCCACTGATTTTTTTTTTTTTTTGGTTTGGACTTTAGAATAACTTCTTCATTTAAAATACAGGCACAAATAAAAAGCAAACTCTTGAGAGCAGTGGGACTTATCTTTAAGAACTTTACTTTAAGAGAACCTACTACCTTAGTTAAACAATTTATTCTATGTTAAACCAGTGATTGAATGTAATTCTTTATTTTGCTTAGCACTACCAAGGGCTATTCCAGGACCTTTTTCTGAGAGATTTGAAATGCTGTTCATAACGTATTAGAGGGTTGCATAACTTTTCTTCAAATTCTACAAGGAAAGTACCAGACCTGTAATTTATTTATAGAATCAGGGGAGAGAAATTGATTGAAGTAGGGAAGTGAGGGAAAAATGGGGAGTAAGGGGGGTGTAAGGTATGAACAGGTACTTGTTCATATTTAGGGATATATATTTTATACTGGGGTTGAACAAGAACAGAACCAGATTTTATCTAGAAAGTCTTTCATAATATTTTTAAGGACTTTAGGAAATGTATTGACCCAATGGATACAGTAAGGAATTTCAGGCCTTAGCAACTTGGTATGAGTACAGACCATGCCCAGCAGAATTGATAGGTTTGTAGACAGAGAGGAGTTTTTGGTCACTTGATCATAATGACTGAGTGGGAATGTATTTGTATAAAATGGCATTTAGTGCTGGACAAGCAGATGGATGCTGGATAGGTTTGATCCTTCAACATCTTGTGACTTAGGCATCTGATGCTTTCAGTATTTAAAGTTGTTGGCCTGGAGATATAACTTGTTTGATAGCTACAAAACTCAGCACTTATTTATTTTATTTTATTTATTTTACATTTCTTTACTGGTAAAGTCTGACTGGACACATGTCCTTTTTCAGTGGAGGCCCAGGGAGAAAAGCTCCACATTTACAACAGAACAATTCTACATAATTTCAAAATATTACACCAGAAAAGTAACACATGGATACAGAGTAATACATACAGTGAGTTCTTAAGACATCAACTTTACACATATAGACTAAGGTTAATATCCATTTCAAATGATAGTGATGCTAATATTTCTGTTTACCACATAACGTTATGTATGTGCAGAACTATGGAGAGATAACACAGGTAAATAATACTATATTATCAGGGAGAGATAATAGTAAAGAGATAATAGACCAGTTACTAACTGAAAAAAGTTGCAGGAAGTTTTGGGGGCAGACTAATTATTGTGAAGGAAAGAATGGTGTGGAGAAGATAAGCAGAATAGGGAAGAGAGGATAGAGGAGTTAGATAGTGTTGGGGGGGGGGGGGGGTTGAAGGAAGGAACTCAGAGATGGCAGTTTTACACAACTATTCTTTGTCCAGGATTGGTGCATAAGCATAGCTTCATTCATTCATTCATTCATTCATTCATTCATTCATTCATTCATTCATGCATGCATTCATAACCTGTCAGTTCAGTGAAGTAGAAGGTGATACAGTGGTCTCCCTAGACTGACTAACAATGCTATAAGAAATAATTTGGTTACAGGGTATGCTTTCCTGACTTTGCACCTGCATACTTGGAAAGTTTAAATTGTTATTGAGTATTGTCCTTGGAATTTTAGTAATGGTGCTTTTCTATAATTTGGCCATTACTTTGTAATCAGCATTTATGATTTATGTCTTTTTGTCACAATTCATGATGCTACAATTGTTGGTCTTAAATGTGAGCTCATTATTACTACAAGTATATATTTTTGGTGGACCATCTTGGAGAACACTGAATCTTTTAGTAAAATAGTTGTACTGTCTAGTCTGAAATACTCAGCATGTTTAGTTGTTCATAGTCAGTTTCCTACTTTTATATCTAAAAAAAAATAGTCCAAAAAGAAGTGTCCCCAGTGGAGAGTCCAGTGAAACTTTACTGGCAGCTTAGATTGGGATAAATAGGTAACCCTCTACCACTGCCACCATAGCTTAATGTGTCTTGTGCATTAACCAATGTTTCACCCCTGAATTATTTATCATTTGGAATTTAATGTTTTAACTTGTCAGTTATTGTTTTATGTGGACTAATGTTGAATGTATTAGTAAGATTAGCTGCTGGTACTTTGGCTTGAAGAGGAGGATGCAAGACAAACCACTGTTGGAAAGTCATTTACTACAGCACTACGTGGAAGCATGGATATTTTATAGTAAATGGATGTAAATGTAGAGCCAAACATTTTGTACATTGAGAAATCAAACTGAGCATTGTTTATGGTAATTGTGGAGAAATGTCCAAGTAAATGGATAATATCATTGCTTGGGGATCTTGGTGAATTACCTTGCAGAAGGACCCATTTGACCTTGATCCAGTACTCTGTTTATTGAATTGCTGTGATTGCATGACAGGCACCTTGTACAGCTCACTGTATTCTAAGTTAAATGTGTTAGGAGCACTGTTTTTGTAACTGCAGATAGAAAAAACAAAAAAGGCAAACTTAGATGGTCTCTGTTTTTCTCCTGTATTTTCCATTAGAAAAAAAAATATTGTTTTCATATAAAAAATATATTCAAACTAATTTCAGCCACTGAATTATTATTATTATTATTATTATTATTATTATTATTATTATTACTACAGTTAAAGTCATGAAGTTCCAAGCTTTAGTCACCAATTATTGCTGTGGATATAAGAAATATCCTTTATCAGCTTAGGACAATAAGGTCAGTGGGACCATTTTCGCAGCACCTTGTAAGCACTGCAAAAAAAGAATGGCAAGGCATCTTGAATGAGTAAAAGTTATTGCTCAAGGAAAGTACAGTGTGTGTGTGTGTGTGTGTGTGTGTGTGTGTGTGTGTGTGTGTGTGTGTGTGTGTGTGTGTGTGTGTGCGTGTGTATGCGTGTGTGTGTGTGTGTGTGTGTGTGTGTGTGTGTGTGTGTGTGTGTGTGTGTGTGTGTGTGTGTATGTATGTGTCTGTCTGAGAATGCCACCTTAAATATGATTATTTCCTGTCTTGCACCCACTCAGTGTCAGAATAGGGTGTGATTCCCCCAAGACTGAATGACTGGATGAATGAATGAGAGGAGGTAATGAAACACCAACAGCATGGCAGACAGTCTAAAATTTTGTCAAAAAAATAATATTTCTACTTTATAGTGGCTGTAGCTGTACTTTCTATAGCAGAAGCAGCAGCAGACCTTGTAGTAAGGGTGACCTGCTATTGTAGTAAAAAATGTATTACCTAACAGGATGCTAATGAATGAGAATCACTGAACTTCCTTGCTGCCAAATAACAACTGCATTTTGTATACATTGCTATTCTATGTGTAGGACAAAAACTATACTGATCGATGATGCAGCTTTTCTGTAGCCTAGAAAAAACGCCAAAATTGGTGTTGCCAATCACCACAAACCAACAAAAACTGGAACTGGAAGCAAGGTGAAGAAACACCTTCAAAGTTTATTGTAAAACAATAATTCCACAGCAAAACACACTGAAAATACACCATGAACGCCTTCTCAACCTAAGCGTTTTCGTCACTACTGGACACTGGAAAGAACTGGCAACTTTGCTTTTTTAATATATTCTGAATTCAAAAGAAAGCATGGATAAAGAATGTTTCCACTCTTCAGTAGCTGGAACTTCTGTGCATTGCAAGCTACCACTGTGGTCTGACTATTGTAATATAATATGTTTTTCTCCCAGTGATGAGTGATTTTAAAAAAGCTGTTTTCCTACTTTATTGGTCAGGACTTATAGACATTTAACACATTAAACAGTGCAAATTACCGTGGGTAGTAACAACACACAAAGTATGGGTGATTCTAAGACAAAGACAATATCGTCCCAAAGTATCAAAATAGAGTGATATGCAGAATATAATGAGGAACTCCAAGCAAATGACCCAGATGGGGTAGCGAATGATGACACCCCAAATGGCATACCAATTCAGAAGTGCATAAAAATGGCACACTGCACTGCAGCACATACCACATTTTACATGAGGGGAACAATGCTTCTATTAGCAGCAATGATAAGTCAGTCACATTTGTTTTTGGCTGTAATAAGAGCCAGTGCTGGCAATGTTGTGCATCAAGTCCACATGTACCAATGTAAGAGGTGCAGACAGCACCTGACATAACACCAGTTCCCTGACCAGCAGACTGTGAACAGTTTCCATGTGGACAGGGGAACTGTAAAGGACCTTGTTGAATGTGCTTTCACCAACTTAGCCATGTGGACATTTGAATGACCTACTGGAGACATGTTAGGGGTAATGCTGGGCATCAGCCTGCTGAATCCTGAACAAGTTCCTCAACATTATACAGCATATTTGGCTCCCCCAAATTGCAGAGGACAGAACCAGTATAATGAAGGCTTGTTGCAACAGTACCCATTTCAGTAAGGTCTTGATAACTGTTGATTATAAATAGAATGGACTTCTACTACCTTAACTGTCAGCTGGTCTGTAACTGCCAAAGCATTATTTTAGTATGTACCTGTGCCACCCAGGCAGATTCCATAATTCATAAATATGACACATATACAATTTGTACTAAAGATTCCTGCAAGAGAGTCTCACACAGGGTTATCTTGCTGTTCGGTACACATACACATGCATACTAGCTAGACAAGTTTATATACATAGGCTCCATGGAAGCAAGGAGCAGGACACATATAATTTGTCGTTCATTATGTGTTGCAGTTGATGCCAGAGATGCCCTAGAGCCCTAATTGTTGACCCAGATACACATCCACCAAACCATGCAGGAAGTGACCTTAAATGAAGCACATGTGAAAATGCATATCACATTGGAACCGGCATTCAGCTGACTTAAAGGACATTTTCTGATGTATAGACATATCAGGAAAGGCTTTATAATACAGTTCAGACATTTGTAACCAGAGTTTTGTTGTGTGAGGCATTATGCAGAACATGGTGTTGCACAAACAGAAGGAACATCAGGTAAATATCTTGGCAGGATCTTCCATACCAATTGCTCCAGCAGCAAAATAGCAGAGTGGAGAGTCAGGCGAAGAGCATGCAGAAGTTATACGGCATCCAAGGCAGAGGCAAGTGCAATACATTACAGCACTGGCAAGGAGGCAACATCTGTTCCACAGCTATAGGCTATGGCAACAGATGACAGAACAAACTGATGCATGCAATATCACTACAAGGATTTGCAGACCAGTCCATTTCCTGGCCATGCTGTGCTTCAGACATCACCATACCCATACATGTCAGGGGGTAGCCAGGGCCCGGTCCTTATTACTTGTACAGGTAGGGAAGCACAGTGACATGTGACTGCAACAGTGTGATGCAATAGAGTCAAGAGAGGGGAACATGATAGCCACATATGCTGAGAGGTTGTAGGAGCAAAACAGTCACCGCGTAAACTAACTGGAGTGATGTGTTCAATGGAAAAACTGCAGATGGAATGTTTAATGTTTTGAAAGGGAAACTGAATGCAATAAAATAAAAAAAAATGTTTAACATCAAGATCTAGCATACAACATCAGTGGGATATATTTCCATAAGAACAAGATACCTGATTAAGGTGAGAGACAAACAATATAAGAAAAGGAAGAGTGGTTAAACTATAACTTTGAAAACTGAAATAAACAACCTGGAGAAACAAATGAAGCATAGTGTGAGACAAGATCAAGAAAAATTTGAAGAAAATTTGTACAAAGATATTAAGCATAATAGGAAATCTTTTTATAGATGCATAAGATGACACACAGGTTGATAAACTGCGTGTAGATTCCAAAATGTATTCTCAGACAAAACATATTACAGATATATTTACAAAATCTTATGCAAAACAGTTTGGCTCCACAAAGGGGGTGATAATTCATACTAGTGACATCCAGGTAACCTCAGATACTGGAATCAAATTAGTTTATATTGACAAAGAACTGCACAAACTGGATCTGAATAAAGCACAGGGAGGAGATGAATTTAGCAATAATGACCTGAGAATACTTCAGCAAGAACTTACAGTACCACTATAGATAATATTAACTAGGTCATATAAATATGGGGAGATTCCTCTAAATTGGAAACATGGGCTTATTAAACTTGTCTTTAGGTACTAGGCTATTGGCCCTAGGGTCGATATATGCCTAGCCAAAAAGGTACCCTGGCTTTCGCCACCCAAGAAAATAATTTTCATGTGTACCTGTGGAGCATAGCCACAGAAGTGATCCCCGGGGTGAATTTCCTATTTCCCATCCAGTCATCAAGATTTTTCTTGTAGAGTGCTAATGAGGAGCTTTGTTTGATATAGATAGGTAGTTTGTTCCAGAGTATGGGAAGTCTCTGGGACAGGAATCTATCCCTCCAGCATGTTCTGTTTATTGTGGTGACAAGGTTTAGGTCCCTAGAGCATGTAGCTTGGAGGGATTGAGATTTCTCTAAGTGGAACATGTCCAACAGCTCTGGGTTTGACATAGCTTTGTATGTTAGGCAGAGATCGCCTCTGAGTAGGCGACGGAGTAAAGCTGGAGTTTTTTGAGACGGTCTGCGTAGGGCATCTGTTTGAGGCTGGTAATCATCTTTGTGAGATATTTCTGCAGCCTTTCCAGTTGTTGTAGATGTCTTGTGAGGTACATACCAAAAGGGGTGTTGTACTCTATGATGGGTCTAATGAGTGATGAGTAGAAGGGAACAATGACCTCTTTTTTCCTGGATGAGAAACCTTTTGTGGTGAGGTGTGCCATATGGAAGGATTTTCTGACTACTGTGGTGATGTGATTATCAAAGGAGAGACTACTGTCCACCTGTGTCCCAAGGTCTCTTATCACACTTCTGGTGTTAAGTAGACTACCACCTATGTGGTAGTTCATGGGTACAGAGTTTTTACCAAAAGGGATGACAATGCATTTTTGGCATTGAGCTTGAGCCCATGGCTTTGACACCAGGCATCTGTCTCAGTGAGGCCCTTTTGTAGGATGTGCACATTGTTAGGAGTTTCAATTATGGCTCCTAGTTTGAAGTAATCTGTGATCTTCATTAGCCAAAGACCTTCTGTGTTAGCCTGTACTTCAGAGAAGTAGATACCAAACAGGAGAGGACCCAGGACTGAACCCTGTGGTACTCCACTTGTCATTGGTCTGAAGTCGGATTTGGAGTCTGCTACTTTCACAATGTGGGTTCTGTCATTGAGCCAGTTGGCAACCCATCTTGTGACATAGGGATTTATACCTAGTTTAGTGAGTTTATCTATAATTCCAGAGTGGGGGATAGTGTCAAAAGCCTTGGCGAGATCTAGATAGGCTATGTGAACCACCTTACCCTCATCTACGCCTTTGGTGACTGCTTCAAAGACGTCTATTAGGTTTAGGAAACATGATCTGCCTTTTACAAACCAAAACTGGGTGGGGTCCAGAGTTTGGAGATTACCAATGTCTTTGTTTATAAGTTCCATGATGATACATTCCATGGCCTTGCAGACCAGGCTCGTCGGGCTATTGGGGCGGTAGTTCCCGGGGTCCGTGGGGGAGCCCCTTTGTGGAGTGGGATAACCATTGCTGTGTGCCATTCAGTGGGTACAAAGTCTGAGGTGAGGCTATGATTGAACATGGTACTTAAGTGGGGTGCCAGTTCATTTTGTAGTTCATGTAGAATGCAGCCTGGGATGTTGTCAGGTCCCGTGGATGCTATGTTCTTGGCTTTGGAGAGTGTGGTTTTTACCTGTGTAGCCATGATTACAGGATCTTTGCATGAACCATTAAGTCTACTTTCATGTTGTGGAAAATAATGGAGAAAGTAATATTGGCTAAGTTATTGTCAGAATTGGATAGACTGAGACTTGAAACCATATATCAGCATGCATATTTTGAAAGTAGATCTATTATCACCTGTAACATGATGTTCCATGACAATATAATAACAGCTATGAATGAACAATTGTGCTGTGATGTAATTTATATAGATTTAACTTTAGCATTTGACAGGGTCATCACAATACATTGATCAATAAATTAGAACAACAAGGTATCAATGTACTCTTGATAAAATGGATAGCTGCATGGCTTACAAATAGGACATGGCAAGTATCATACAGCAACTGGACAGGTGAAATCCTTGGTTACAGTCAGGGTGTCCCACAGGGTTCTGTCCTAGGCCCTTACTTGTTTAGATTGACTAAATTTACCATTTGGACACAGGAGAATAATATACTGATAAATACATCAATAACTAACCATATGAGATTTGGGAGACATAAACTGAAAGGTGAATATTAAATACAGCATACAGTGATTGAAACTGTAGATACATTTGAGGACCTGGCTATAAAAAGATTTATAAAGTCTAGGAAATCAGAAATGATGAAGTCATTGTTTGTCAGTTACGTTAGACTCAAACGTGAGTGCAGAATAACAATATGGAAACCTTATAAGAAAACAAGCTTGAGTAAACTGGAAAGAGTACAGTGGAAATATACCAAGGGCATCTATGTATTTGGAAATTTAAGTTAATTTAAATTATTATGAAAGACTAAGATAAACTTGTACAGTGTCACTTATATTTTTATTTTTTTTTATTTTACATTTGTTAACTGGGGTAGTCCGACTGGATACATATCCATTTTCAGCTGAGGCCCGGGAGAAAATCTCCAAAGGATGTAGCACAAGCAAAATTAGCATAATACAAATAAATCACAATTTCAAGTAATTTAAACAGTCTAAGAGACACACAGAGTGTAAGTTAGATAATCTAATATACTTCTCGTCTGGCTTACTAATTACAATACAGTAGATTTAAATTAACAAAATGATACTAGTACACCAGTGATAGCAAATATTTAGTCAGGCTTGGAGCAAGGACATAGTCATTGAGTCTTGAAATACTACTTGAGAGTTTTCTTGAATTGAGATAGGGTAGTGTGTAGTGTAATGTCAGCAGGTAGTGAGTTCCAAGTTTTGTCTACAGAGTTGGCAAACATGGAGTCCCCAACTGAATTGTTGGATTTGGTGGTTTATACTACAAGTCTATTGGATGATCAAAGTGGTCTGAGGTTGGCGTGGGGATAGATGATGTTTTTCAAAGCAGGTGTATTTTCAGGTTGGTTAAGTACTTTGTGAGCCACAATAAGTTGATTATACTGAATCTGCCTGGTTAGCTCTAGCCATCCTAGCTTATTTAGGTTTATGCAGTGATGTGTTCTGTAGGGCATGCCAGTGGCAAATCTAGCTATGTTATTGTAGCAGACAGAGAGTCTGTTAAGTTCAGTTTTATTTAAGCTGGCAAGTAAAGGGGAAGCATAGAAGAGGGTGGAGAGCAGATGGGAGCGGAGTCCTAGCAGTTGGGGTTAGGAATAATTTTATCCTATATAGTGAGCCCAGTTTTTTATTAATGGTTTTGATAGTTTTATTAACATGGACATGAAATTTGAGATTGCTGTCTACAATTACCCCAAGGGGTTTCGTGTGAGCATCTGGGGAGATTATGGTACCATTGTTAGACTTAATAGAGAAATATATCACTGGGGATCTTTGGGTGGGAGAGAAAAGTAGTAACTTTGTTTTGCTGGGGTTCAGAATCAGACAGTGGTCTGCAAGCCAATTTTCAACTAAGTTGAAAGTACACTGCATAATTAACTGCAGCTCGGTCTGGGAGGTACCAGTGCAGATCAGCGAGGCGTCGTCTGGATACTGAATGCAGTTAGCATTTGGGATGACAGCATAGAGGTCATTAATAAAAATGGAAAACAGTAGTGGTCCCAGAATAGACCCCTGGGGGACACCTAGGGTGTTGGGTAGGAGGTTGGATAATTTGTTCTGCAACAGGATGGCTTGTTGTCTATTGTGGAGATAGGATTGAAACCATTGAAGGGAGTGATGATGTAGAGACATTTTTGTCAGGGTGTGGATGAGTAGATGGTGGTTAACCATATCAAAAGCCTTAGAGAGATCCAGAAAAAGGGCTGAGGATGGTTTGTTATTGTACCTGTTATGGTTTATAGGCTCATAGGTAAGTACTAGGCTATCTACTCAAGGGCATTTATAAGCCTAGCCAGAATGTATTGGCTTTCGCCACCCCCTTAGATTAGTTCCCTGTACCTCTGTCCAGCAGAGCCATTAGTTCCCTGTGCCACTATCCAGCAGAGCCACTGCAGTGATCCCCGGGGTAAATTTTCTGTTTCCCATCCACCTGTCAAGGTTTCTCTTGAAGAGTGTTAGTGAGGGGCTCTACCTGATGTATATTGGAATCCTGTTCCAAAGCATGGGGAGTCTCTGAGACAGGACTCTATCCCTCCAGCATGTCCTATTTATCGTTGTGGTGAGGTTTATATCTCTAGAGCATGTGGTTCTCTGGGATTTGTTTTTTTTTTAGGTGGAGCATGTCCATCAATTCTGGGTTGGACATGGCCTTGTATGTCAGGCAGAGATCACCTCTGAGTAAGCGGTATGCAACTGAGTACAGCTGGAGTTTCTTGAGTTGGGCTGCATAGGGCATCTGTTTGAGGCCAGTAATCCTCTTGGTGAGGTACTTTTGTGGTCTTTCCAGCTGTTGCAGGTGTCTTGTAAGGTACATCCCAAATGGGGCGTTGTATTCTATGATGGGTCTAATGAGTGATGAGTAGAGAGGCACAATAACCTCTTTTGTTCTAGATGCAAACCTTTTTGTGATTAGGTGGGCCACATAGAAGCATTTTCTAACCACTTTGGCAATATGATTATCAAAGGAGAGATTACTATCTACTTGGGTCTTCAGATCCTTTATTACATTTTCTGTATTTAGGGGACTACCACCTATGTTGTAGTTCATGGGTGCTTTATTTTTTCCAAAGGGGATGACTATGCACTTTTTGGCATTTAGCTTGGGGCCGTGATTTTGACACCAGGTATCCATCTCAATGAGATCCTTCTGGAGGGTGTCTGTATCAGCCAGAGAATCAATTATGGCCCCTAGTTTGCAGTCATCTGCCAACTTGGTCAGCCATAGTCCTCCTATGCTTGCCTGTACCTCTAAGAAGTATATACCGAACAGGAGGGGTCCTAGGACTGAGCCCTGGAGGATGCCACTTGTAACTGGCTTAGAGTTGGATGTAGAGCCTGCAACTCTCACCATGTGGGTTCTATCCATGAGCCAGTTGGCAACCCATCTCGTGACATAGGGGTTTATGTTCAAGCTGGTGAGCTTGTCTATAATACTAGAATGAGGAATGGTGTCAAAAGCCTTTGTGAGGTCTAGGTAGGCTGTGTGGACCTCCTTTCCCTTGTCTAATGCCTTGGTAACTGTCTCAAAGAAGTCCACCAGGTTTAGGAGTCATTATCTGCCCTTAACAAAGCCAAACCGGGTAGGGTCCAAGGTTTGGAGGTTCCCAGTGTCTCTGTTAATGAGTTCCATGATGATGTGCTCCATAGCCTTGCAGACCAGGCTAGTCAGGCTTATAGGGCTATAGTTCCTGGGGTCCGTTGTGGCTCCACCTTTGTGGAGTGGGATAACTGTTGCTGTGTGCCACTCTGTGGGTATGTAGCCTGTAGAGAGGCTGAGTTTGAACAGTGTGTTTAGGTGAGGGGTTAGTTCATTTTGGATCTCTTGGAAGACACAGCCTGGGACACCATCCGGTTCCATTGAAGTTGTGTTTTTGGCTTTGGATAGGGATGGTTTAACCTGTGTGTCGGTGACTGATGGGGCCCTACATTCTTCTGGTATGGTTATGTACCCTTTAGGGGGTGAGAGGGGGGTGACGTCTGCACTAAACCTGTCTGCCAGAATGTTGGCAATATCAGTCGGTTCAGTGTATTTTGTGCCATTCTGCACTAACTCAGAGCAGATCTGAGAGTTTCCACTTAGGTTCTTGACATAGCTAAAGAACACTTTGTGGTTATCTTTGGAGTCATTGGCAATTTTTCTTTCGAAACTAGCCTTGGATGATTTAATGAGGGATCGTAGTTTCTTGCTGATACTGATCAAGGATGTCTTTCCTTCTTGGGATTTTTCTCTTTTCTGTACTAGTTTCCTCCTTCTGTTGTATAGCTTGTTTATGGTATGGGTCCACCAGACTGGTTTCCTTTTCTTGGAGGAGTGAGTCTTGGTTTTACTTGGGATAGCATGATCCATGCATTCCTGCAGATGCTCATAGAGTGCATTTGTAAAGGCTTCAGCAGCTTGGACAGCATTGTCCTTTAGCATGTGGGCTGTGAACCTTTCCACCTCGGTCTTAAGTAACGTGAAGTTTGCTTTTGAAAAGTTTTTCACAGTGGTTTCCTTGATTAGGGGTTGGGGTGGAATGTGGATATCCAGAGTGATTAGTCTATGGTCTGATCTAACCAGCGAGGGGATGACCTCCGGTGTGGAACACTGGTCGCCCATATTGGTCATGACCAGGTCCAATATGTTATTCCCTCTTTTGGGGGTGTTGACCAGGTGATCCAGGGCATTCGAGTTTATAAATTCTAGAAAGCGTTGGGCAAGGGAGTTAGTACTTGAGTAGTTCTCCCAGTTTATGTTTGGGTAATTGAAATCACCCAGCATTAGGGTATTTGGTAGGACCTTCATATTTCCCAGTGTCTCCAGAAATGTGGAATGGGGGTCCTGGGTCATGGTGGGTGATCTGTAGCAAGCTACAATTTAGATTGCAGTTTTGCCCATTGTTAGTTGCACATGGATGATCTCTGATGCATTGTGCTGCGCCACTAACCTGGAGGTGTGGGTATCCTTGATGAATATGGATACACCCCCGCCTTTTGTGTTTTGGTCCTGGTTCTGTGGCCGAAAGGTATGGTATGAGTTATAGCCTAGTAGTGTTGGGGTGCTCTCAGGAGCCTTAAACCATGTTTATATTACTGCACAGATGTCGATGTTCTCCATACTGAGGAGTGCCTCGAGTGTGTGCATTTTGAGGTTTAGACTTCTGGTGTTGATTAGCATTACCCTCAGTTTTTGGTTACTTGTGCTATTTATGGTGGTGGGTTTGTCTTTTGAGCCTTGCCTAAAAAAGGCACTATGGGGGCAGCAAGAGCATTGGCCAGTATTCGAAAGCCTAAGGGTGACAGTTGCAAGCCATCTCTTGTGAAGCAACGTGGCTTATCGAGCATGCCATCCCAGGCAGACAGATGCTGAATCCCCTTTGAATGACACCAGAAACATAGACAATTGTTGAAATTGATCATTTTTTCTTTATACTGTGACATCATTCTTGGTGAGGGCAGGATGCTACTCAGGGTCAGGGTCATACCGGCCTGGGCTACATGATCAGAGAGTTCTTCTATGTCTCTTTTCATGTAGTCCAGGGAGGTACATCTGAGGTCATTCACACCAACATGGACAATGACAGAGTCATATTTGTACTTGTTCTGGAGTGACCTGAGTACTTGTGTTATGTGGCGAATCCTGGCACCTGACAGGCAGCTAACTGTAACCTTCTCCTTGTCCAGCCTAGTTAGTGGGACATCAGTGTGCCTGAATATAGAGTCGCCTATTACTAGTGTGTTGGGTATGTTATTTTGCCTTAAGGGTTGTGATTGCATGGCACACTGATTATGTGAAATATGTGTTTCATGTTTGGTGATGGGGTGTGGAGGTTGCTTGGATGTCTGCTCTGCTGGTCTCTGTTGCTTTTGCAGATTTTTATTTAGAGCCTCCGAGCATGTTTTCATGTATTCATGTGTGTTATTTGCCGGTGTTGGTTTATTAGGTCTATGTGAGACTGGTGGTGTGTTGCAAGTATTACCCTTCTCCTCTTGACTGTCAGTTCCAGTCTTGGGTTGAGAGAGCTTTGCCTCCAGTTTGGCTGTATAATTGCATCTCTCGCATATATTAGTGTTTGGTGGTAGGAGGAGAGGGTTGTCTGTGTACATGAGGCAATATAACATTGCCTCAAAATGCCCAGATTCACCAGTTGGACTGGAGAGTACACCAGAAGCTGCCCTTTGGACATGCCTGAATAGGTAGAGTAAGCTGATTTTCTGATTGGCTGGTGGGGACGAATAGAGAGACTTGTCCTTCTGGACAGTATAGGGGGGTCTAGTGCTAGGGTTAATTAGTGCTTGCTATGAGTTTTAAGCAAGTGCTTGACTGTGAAATGAATGGTTTGAGTGCTAAAGTTTATGGTTTGTCTAGTTTCAAGGGGAAAAATTGAAGAGTAGACTTCGTGGAGCCGAGAATACTACTGCCCGGTGCGCAAAACCACACAAATGCGGTTTTTATAGCAGGGAAGTGAAAGAGATAGAAATTAGCCCAAAATAGCCGATAAACTACTAACTTCTGGGCTGAAACCACTCCTCCAGGGACAGATAGCCTGCTCAAAGCTCCCTCTCTCACAGGTGAACAGAGAAACTTCCTTCTATCCAAGTAAGGTATGGGCAACACAGAAACTTGTAACACAGCCCTGGATTCAGCAATAACCTGAAAAATGAACTACACTAGTTCAGAATGGCGGGAAAAAGTATATTTTTTTTGTTTTTTTTTTTTTTTGTTTTTTTTTCAGAAAATAGAGCAGATACAATCAAAATTAGCCCAAAATAGTCAATAAACTACTAACTTCTGGGCTGAAACCACTCCTCCAGGGACAGATAGGCTGCTCAAAACTCCCCTCTCTCACAGGTGAACAGAGAAACTTCCTTCTATCCAAGTAAGGTATGGGGAACACAGAAACTTGTAACACAGCCCTGGATTCAGCAATAACCTGAAAACTGGGCTATACTAGTTCAGAAAGGCGGGAAACAAGTATATTTTTTTTGCTTTTTTTTTTTCAGAAAATAGAGCAGATACAATCAAAACAACATTTTAAATGCACAGAAAAGGCTATTGCACATTAGTGTGTAGCCTACAACAGTTAAACAGATTATTTAAAGATAAAAATGAATTAATTCAAGTGCAGGCAGCAAATAAGTACAATATGTAGCAATAACAAACTTTTTAAATCACAGATTCGCTAAAAAACTGGCGTTTTAGGTGGAATTAGTTAAGACAGCAAGAAAAGCAGAAAAATTATACTTAATCACTCCAAAGTCTTTATAGCATTAGAGAAGGTGAGGAGGGCTGTGGTAGTATTATGATGTGTGCTAAAGCCATGCTGAGATTTAGCCAGTAGATTGTTCTGGGTTAGGAAGTACAGAAGTTGTTTTGTGGATGTACTTTTCCATAATTTTTGCCAGTGGTGACAAGATGGCTATGGCTCTATAGTTAGATAATTCAGCAGAGCTACCACATTTATGGAGAGGTATGGCATGAGATATTTTCCAGCTAGAGGGGAATTTGGCTTCTGATATGGACCTATTAATTAGAATGGAGATGGGGAATGCTATAGAATCTGCAGCTTTTTGTAAATATTCATCAGGGAGAAGGTCAGCGGCTAGGGTTGTAGGTTTTAGTTTTTTGATTAGAGTATGAATGTAAGATGTAGAGACAGGTTGGAAGCTAAAGGAGGACTGGATACTGAGAATGGTATCCCGAGTGTTATTGGCGTTCAAGGGTAGCTGGCTAACTAGGGCTTGGATAGTTTCTGTAAAGAAACTATTAAAGGTGTTAGCAACATCCTCTGGTAGTTTATCAGTAGAGGCTGAGGGAGGTGGAGTGGTGTTTTGATCTGGGTGCAGTAATTTCTTTATGTCTGCCCAGAATTTTTGAGGATTATTTTGGTTTCCTTGCTGGAGATTGAAGTAATAGTTTTTTTATCTAGTAAGATGGATCTTTTAGTCTCATTCTTTATTTGCTGAAATTTAATATTTGATCTAGAGGGGGTTTTGTGGCATGCCAGCTAGCCCATGCCTTATTCCTGATTATAATTTTTGATTTGGTTTCTTTAGAAAGCCACTGGGCAACTTTAGTTTTAATCCTGGTGGAGCGAGCAGGAGCATGAGAGTCAAGGATGGAGAGGAATTTATTGTTAAAGTAGTAACTGCTTCTTCTAGGGGCAAGTGTTTTAGGGCAGAACAGTTGCAAGATTTAAGTTCATCTTGAAATTTTTTGAGGTTAAAGTTTTTATTATTTCTTACAATTCTATAGGTGGGCTGATGGGAGTTATAGGTTTTGTGTTTACAAATAAAGGTGAAAAAGTGATCACTGAGGTCATCAGGGATGGTCCCTGATGTATACATTTGGGGGTGGCTAATGATTAGTATCCAGTCTAGTATACTTTAGTTTTTGGTTAAGTTTACCTAATCTGGTGGGGGTAGATATGACCTGTGTGAACCCATTCAGGTTTACATGGCTGGTAGGAGACTGAGAGGAGCAGGTGTTCCAGTCAATGTTAAAATCTCCGAGTACTATGGTTTTTTGTGGATAGTTATCAGATAACCAGTGGAGGATGTCCTCTAGTGTGTTAGTATTATTCCCTGGTGGAATATACAAGCAGACAATATTTATGCATTTGTTTTTGTTAATTTGGAACTTGGTGGAAAGTATTTCAGATTTATTGATTTGGTGTGGTTGAATGGGGTCTGAGGTAACATTTAGTGTAAATTTGAAGAGTACAGCTACTCCCCTCCCCCTTCCTGGTTGTACGGTCAAGTCTAAGTATATTATACACAGGTGGTAAGATTTCATTATCCAAGGTTGATGGTTTTAGCCAGGTTTCAGTTAGGCACAGAATATCAGCGGATTGAACTTGTAGGAGAGCATGTAGCTTATGTACCTTATTATTTATGCTCTTAATATTAAAGTGGCAAACCAGGAAGGAGTTGGGGGACCTTATTGTAGATAGTGATTTGGTAGGGTTGTCATCGTGAGAGGTTGAGCTATCTGGGGTGGAAGGGCCAGGGTTCGAGTGAATGTCTCCATCCATTGTGAGGTTATAGCGTAGGTTTATGATTAGCTTCAGGAATTTGTATATAAGTCTGATAATGTTTAGATTTTGAGCTGATGTATCTAGGTTAGATAGGTTGATGTAATATTGTGGATATGGAGTTGGGTATGGGAGTTCCTAATGGGTGAGCTGTCATATTTGACACAACTGGGTTAGTTTGACATCTTGGTTAGTGGTAACCAGGGTAAGACTGTTTTTCATAAGTGGAGAGGAGGTATGGAATTAACATAAGGGGTAACAGAGATAGAGACATTGTTCTGGATGGTGACATAGTTGGTGTCTAGGTAATATTTTAAGTATAGAGCCCTCAGTATTATATGGATGGTTAAGACAGAATACTGGGGAGAGAGGTGATGGGCTAGGTTAGAATAAGCACTACTGTACTGATTGGAACTGATAGGAAATGGAGAAAGGATCTGATAAGCAGTGGTGGGGGGTGTAAGGGGTGGATACCAAAGAGGGGTGAGATCCTGATTGTGTCAGATAGGAGGGGTGTGGTTTTGTGGTTAAAAAGCTAGCAGCAGTGGGGGTGGGTGGAAATTGGGGGCAGGGAAGGGTGCGGAGTGAGCCTGAGTGCAGCAAGGGTGAGTGAGCAGGGCTTTACCAGACTCAAGGATCTTGGAACCAGCAGTTATATGCTTGGATTTTATAAGTAAGGCTTTTTAATGTGAAATAGACTTTATTTTTTTCTGAAATAGAACAGTTTCACGTGTACTGATATGCTTTCCTGTCCACCAAAATACAATTAATTTATCTTCAAGTCTGTTTGAGAATACTTTACACCAAACACCAAGTCGCTATAATTATATAGTGCCAGATAACCTTCCTAGACATTAAAACACACTAGCTAGATTGCATGTCTGTTTGTTAACAAGCATTATTCCATCATGCTGTTATGAAAACAGCCGAAAATAAACATTAAACTGTTAGTCTTAAAGTAACTAGTTCTATAGAGCTCATCTGTTTGCTTAGATAAGCTTGATAGTGATACAGTACATTTCGCCATTGCTGTGGAGCTTAATCAGCAATTTCTAACAGGCAACAGCAAGGAACAACGGTTAAATATGTGCACGTAGCCTTAGTTCCTTAGGTAGGAGCTTTTATGCAGTCTGTAGCACATTCTGCATTTACAATGGCCAGATTCTAATGACATAACAGTAGATAGCTGCTTTTATGCAGTCTGTGACACGTTACACATTTAGACAGTGCAGATTCATATGCAATAACAGCTTTTGTGACAAAAACAGTAATAGTTACTTTAAACAATTGTTGCAGTAAGCACTATATTAACATTAACAGCAGTTACAGACCACGAGGGAGAGGGCTGCCGACTGGATCTAGGAGCACTAGTAATTTGAAAAATGACGGTTTCCTAGGTTCTTTTCTAGCCTCACATACGTTTCAATGCAGGGCGAGGGATCCGAGGTATGATAGGCTTACTAGACTCAAGGATCTTGGAACCTGCAGTTATATGCTTGGATTTTATAGGTAAGGCTTTTTAATATGAAATAGACTTTATTTTTTTGTGAAATAAAATGGTTTCAGGTGTACCTTTTTCAAGTTAGGGGCATGCAGTACACTTATATTTTGCTTCCAATTTTTTTAGATTTTAGAGAATACTTTCCAATATCTGGTTAATGAAGGTTACTTTAGTTTGCCCAAACTGGTTTAGCTTTTAGGGGATGGCAAGGTAAATGGGGCTATCTAAAAGTGCTATAGAACCAGGCAAGCAACTGTGGTATACACAGAGAGAAATAGTATGTATTAACCTTGGCAGGATGGTTAGTTCGAGGGGCAGCTCAAACCAGATATGCTGTTTTTAGTTTCAACTTTGTAGCGTCCTTCTGCTTTGCAGGACTGCTGTTAGAGGGGATGGTTCCTGGTGGGGAAAGATAATTAAATAGATATAAATGACTAGCTTAGTTAAAAGCAGTTTCAATAGTTTAATGGAGTCCCAGTGCCCCAATATTAGACTAAAGCATTGATTCCATTAGATTCCTGATTTATAAACAGTATTCAAGCAACATTCATTTCTACAGTGCACATGCTAGTCTCCCTGAAACTATTGCTATATAGTTACTGATATGCTTTCCTGTCCACCAGAACACAATTAATTTGTCTTCTAGACTGTTTGAGAATACTTTACACCAAACACCAAGTCACTATAATTAGACAGTGCCAGATAACCTTGCTAGACATTAAAACATAGTTAGATCGCACATCTGTTTGCTAACAAGCATTATTCCATCATGCTGTTATAAAAACAGCCAAAAATAAACCTGAAACTGTTAGTCTTAAAGTCGCTAGTTCTATAGAGCTCATCTGTTTGCTCAGACAAGCTTGATAGTCATACAGTACATTTCGTCTTTGCTGTGGAGCTTAATCAGCAATTTCTAACAGGCAACAGCAAGGAACAACAGTTAAATATGTGCACATAGCCTTAGTTCCTTAGGTAGGAGCTTTTATGCAGTCCATAGCACATTCTGTTTTTACACTGGCCAGATTCTAATAACATAACAGTAGATAACTGCTTTTATGCAGTCCGTGAGACGTTACACATTTAGACTGAGCAGATTCATATGCAATAACAGCTTTTGTGACAAAAACAGTGATAGCTACTTTAAACAATTGTTACAGTAAGCACTATATTAACATTAGCAGCAGTTATATATCTTGAGGGAGAGGGCCACCGACTGGGTCTAGGAGCACTAGTAATTTGAAAAATGGTGGTTTCCTAAGTTCTTTTCTAACCTTCCATACATTTCAGTGCAGGGGGAGGGAACGGAGGTATGATAGACTTACCAGACTCAAGAATTTTGGAACCTGCAGTTATATGCTTGGATTTTATAGGTATGGCTTTTTAATGTGAAATAGACTTTTTTTTTTTGTGAAATAAAATGGTTTCAGGTGTACCTTTTACAAGTTAGGGGCATGCAGTACACTTATATTTTGCTTCCAATTTTTGTTAGATTTTAGGGAATACTTTTTGATTTCCCTCCAATGTCTGGTTAATGAAGGTTACTTTAGTTTGCCCAAACTGGTTTAGCTTTTAGGGGTTGGTAAGGTAAATGGGGTAAATGGGGCTATCTAAAAGTGCTATAGACCCAGGCAAGCAACTGTGGTATACACAGAGAGAAATAGTATGTATTAACCTTGGCAGGACGGTTAGTTCGAGGGGCAGTTCAAAGCAGATATGCTGTTTTTAGTTTCAACTTTGTAGCGTCCTTCTGTTTTGCAGGGCTGCTGTTGGAGGGGATGGTTCCTTGCTAGGACAGTTAGTTCAAGGGGCAGCTCAAAACAGATATGCTGTTTTTAGTTTCAACTTTGTAGTGTCCTTCTGTTTTGCAGGACTGCTGTTGGAGAGGAGATGGTTCATTGGCAGGATGGTTAGTTCGAGGGGCAGCTCAAAGCAGATATGCTGTTTTTAGTTTCAACTTTGTAGCGTCCTTCTGTTTTGCAGGACTGCTGTTAGAGGGGGTGGTTCCTTGGCAGGACGGTTAATTCGAGGGGCAGCTCAAAACAGATATGCTGTTTTTAGTTTCAACTTTGTAGCGTCCTTCTGTTTTGCAGGGCTGCTGTTGGAGGGGATGGTTCCTTGCTAGGACAGTTAGTTCAAGGGGCAGCTCTAAACAGATATGCTGTTTTTAGTTTCAACTTTGTAGTGTCCTTCTGTTTTGCAGGACTGCTGTTGGAGAGGAGATGGTTCATTGGCAGGATGGTTAGTTCGAGGGGCAGCTCAAAGCAGATATGCTGTTTTTAGTTTCAACTTTGTAGCGTCCTTCTGTTTTGCAGGACTGCTGTTGGAGGGGATGGTTCCTTGGCAGGATGGTTAGTTCGAGTGGCAGCTCAAAGCAGATATGCTGTTTTTAGTTTCAACTTTGTAGCATCCTTCTGTTTTGCAGGACTGCTGTTGGAGGGGATGGGTCCACGAGGGCAAGGGCCGCCGACTGGGTCTAGGAGCACTAGTAATTTGATATCTAAGATGAGATCTTGTTCAGGTATATAGGGAATTTAGAAACAACTGCCTCTGGGAATGCTGTTGTTATTAAAAAGTAGTGGAGAATCATCAGACAACCTATGCAGAAGATTCTATAGGAATGAGAAGTGTACTAATTGGTTCTCTGAGAGAGCGGCTGATGCATGGAACAGAGTACTATATTACATTAAAACAAGTACTAGTTTAGATATTTTTAAGAACAGCATGGACACTTATTATAGGAACAAATGTTTTGGTATATTGCTAGGCTAGAATGGCATTAATGCCCATGCTTGAAATATTTGTATATATGTATGCATGCATGTAGGTAGGAAGTCAAGGATCACATCCTCTAGTGGTGGGATCAAATTGTCATGATGTGACCATTAACATTGTTCATTGTGCTGTCTTGTAGTGCTGGGGTATGAGGCAGTCTGTGGCAGGGAAGGTGTGGAACTGTGGTTTTGTGAGCATTCATTCCAATGGTGTGCACTTTGTGCTGATCCTCATGAGTATAACTGACAAAGAAGTGGCTGTCTCACACAACTGGGAATGGCAGGTTGTTTGTCCACAGATGACAATGATGCATTCTCTCCAAAAGTCTGTGACTTCTGCTCCTGCAATGCTGGAGAGAGTGCACTGCATCATAGGACCATGCCACTTGCACATTGTGTCATCATCCTCAGATGCCCACTAATATCAGACTTATGTTGTCCTGTTATGCTAAACTCTCTACCAGCGAAACATGTAAAATCAGGTGCATGCATAACAATATTGTTTGTCCTCACATATGCTCCTATAAACCTCTGTGGCATGCATAATGCTACACATTAAAACACAGCTATAGCATACTTTGACAGAAATTGCCTGTCTTGCAGGTTGTTGCATTTGCAAAGCAGAGGTGCTCGGAAAGACAGATACACAGGTGCACTTCAGTTAATCCTTTCCTTCAAATATAGTAGAGTGTTCTGTACTGTAATTGACATTATTAACATAGTCTTTGCCTAACTGACACATGAGTGTTGAGTGCCAGCTAATCTGCCCCATCTAACCCACCTCCTGCAAAGATTGACTGCTCCCCCGTCCAATGAATCAGATAAAAAGCTGCTCAACCTCAATGAGACACTGTGCTGTTGGTGGCCTATCTCATGAGGAGAAACTGTCTGTTGCAATGTCCTGTGGCTTTTCCTTTGCATAAGATTATCACATTGATAACTATTCATTACAGTTGTTGCAAAGATCTGTAATGGCTGCCTGCAGCATTCACATTCTGCACCAGCCCCATCAATCAATCACAATGTCTACCCCAATGTGACTAACATGCACCATAAAGTTTGTTGTTCTTGATTAAGTATTTTACCGGACAGGGCTCCTTCCTTAACTGTGTAATCTTTACTGAAACTCCTGTAGTCATGCTACTGCTTGTCTCAGGCACCTTTCTGCATGAGAGGCAGATTTTGCCTCCCTTGAGTAGACATGTCAGTACTAGTATACTTGTGGGTGAAAAATGGCAGTCTGTAGGTGTGTCTAGTATGCTGTGGGATGTTCATTGCTATAGCCACAGTCCCACTTATGCTTTCCTCAATCAAACACAATTACAGCTATAACTAGGCTCCCCATTTCTGTATTTTAACAATGACTATCGTATCCTCCCATTTCATTCACCTGATTATTAGCTGAAGTTAATGCTATGCACAGCATCTCCTCTATTTACATATTGCACTTTATCTCAACAGGTGATCAGGAAATCCCAAACTCCCTGCAGAATTGTCCTTCTCAATGTTTCCATCCTGCATAGCTGCCCCCATCCAAAGACAGACAATGCAATGCCATCCCAGAATCCTGGGTTTTGTTATTCTAAATGTGGGTAAGAAGTAAGAACATCTTGCTCAGCTTCTTCTCCTACAATACTAGCTGTAGTTTCCCTTACTCTGCTCAGTGCCATATTCGCATTATGCCTTTTTTAAAGTTTAACCAGCTAACCTGAAGGTTAGCTATTCTGGGGTTTCTTTAAGGTCAGTCTGTTCATAGGTTCATATGTAGGTATTAGGCTATCAGCCCAAGGGCCTAAGTAAGCTTAACCAACAAGGTTCCCTGGCTTATGCCACCCAAGAAAGTTATTTTCCTGTGACCCTGTCGAACAGTGCCACTGAAGTGATCCCTGGGGTGTATTTCCTATTTCCCATCCACTTATCAAGATTTTTCTTGAAGAGTGCTAATGAGGCGCTTTGCTTGACATAGATGGGTAGCTTGTTCCAGAGTATGGGAAGTCTCCAGGACATGAATCTATCCCTCCAGCATGTCCTGTTTATTGTGGTGAGAAGGTTTGGGTCCCTAAACCTTGTAGCTCGGAGGGATTGGGATTTCTTTAAGTGTAGCATGTCCAACAGCTCTGGGTTTGACATAGCTTTACATGTTAGGCAGAGATCACCTCGGAGTAGGCGATATGCTACGGAGTAAAGCTGGAGTTTTTTGAGATGGTCAGTGTAGGGCATCTGTTTGAGGCCAGTAATCCTCTTTGTGAGGTACTTCTGTGGCCTTTCCATCTGCTGCAGATGTCTTGTTAGGTACATTCCAAAAGGGGCATTGTACTCTATAATGGGTCTAATGAGTGTCAAGTAGAGGGGAACAATGACCTCTTTTTTCCTAGATGAGAACGCTTTTGTGATGAGGTGTGCCACGTAGAAGGATTTCCTGACTACTGTGGTGATGTGATTATCAAAGGAGAGACTACTGTCCACCTGGGTCCCCAGGTCACTTATCACACATTCTGCATTAAGTAGACTGCCGCCTATGTTGTAGTTCATGGGTACAAAGTTTTTACCAAAGGGGATGACAATGCACTTTTTGGCATTGAGCTTGAGGCCATGGCTCTGACACCAGGCATCTGTCTCAGTGAGGCCCTTCTGTAGGATGTCCACATTATTTGAGAACTCAACTATGGCTCCTAGTTTGCAGTCATCTGCAAACTTCATTAGTCAAAGACCTTCTTTGTTAACCTGTACTTCAGAGAAGTAGATACCAAACAGGAGAGGTCCCAGGACTGAACCCTGTGGCACTCCACTTGTCACTGGTTTGAAGTCAGATTTGGAGTCTGCAACCTTTACAGTGTGGGTTCTGTCAGTGAGCCAATTGGCAACCCATCTTGTGACGTAGGGATTTATACCTAGTTTAGTGAGTTTAGCTATAATTCCCGAATGAGGGATGGTGTTGAAAGCCTTGGCGAGGTCAAGATAGGCTGTGTGAACCACTTTACCCTTGTCTACAGCTTTGATGTCTGCCTCAACAAAGTCGATCAGGTTCAGGAGGCATGATCTGCCTTTTACAAACCTGAACTAGGTGGGGTCCAGAGTTTGGAGGTTGCCATTGTCTTTGTTTATGAGTTCCATGATGATACATGGCATTACAGACCAGGCTCATCAGGCTAATAGGGTGATATTTCCCGGGATCAGTGGTGGGTCCCCCTTTGTGGAGTGGGATGACTGTTGCTGTGTGCTATTCATTGGGCACAAAGCCTGATGTGAGACTATGATTGAACATCGTGCTTAGGTAGGGAGCCAGTTCATTCTGAAGTTCATGTAAAACGCAGCCTGGGATGTTGTCCAGTCCCATGGATGCTGTGTTTCTGGCTTTAGAGAGTGCAGCTTTTACCTGCATAGTTGTGATTACAGGGACTCTGCATTCTTCCTGTAAAGATATGGGCCCTTTAGGGGATGAGAGGGGGGTAACGTTAGCACTGAACCTATCTGCCAGGACGTTGGCAATATCAGTTGGTTCTGTAATTTTCATGCCGTTGTGCTGTAACTCAGAGCAGATCTGGGTGTTGCCATCAAGATTCTTGACATAGCTATAGAATGCTTTGTGGTTGTCCCTAGAATCAGTGGCAATTTTGTTTCTGTGGCTAGCTTTGGATGATCTTATATGGGATCTCAGCTTCTTACTGAGGCTGACCTCCTCCACTCATGGGATTTTACTGTCTTTTGCAACAGTTTCTTCTTTCTGTTGTAGAGTTTGTTTATGGCAGGGGACCACCAGTCTGACTTCCTTTTTTTGAAGGATAGCATCTTGGTTCTGTTTGGGATAGCATGATCCATGCACTCGTGTACATGCTAATAGAGTGCATCTGTGTAGGATTCAGCAGTCGTAACTGTATTGCTCACCTCCATGGGTGTCATGAAGTTCACCACTTCTGTCTTAAGAAGCATGAAGCTGGATTTGGAAAAATTGTTTACTGTGAGTTCCTTAATGGGGGGTGGGGGTGGGATGTGGATATCTAGGGTGATTAGCTTATGGTCAGATCTGACCAACGAGGAGTTGACTTCAGGTGTGGAACACCAGTCATTCATGTTGGTAATGACTAGGTCTAGGATATTGTTGCCCCTGGTGGGGGTGTGGATAAGTTGATCCAGGGCATTGGAATTTATGAATCCCAGAAAGCGTCGAGTGAAGGAGATGATACATGAGTAGTTTTCCCAGTTAATGGTGGGATAGTTGAAATCACCTATTATTAGGGTGTTTGGTTGAACCCTAATATTTTCCAGTATATCAAGAAAAGAGGTGTGGGAATCCTGGGGCATGGTGGGGGATCTGTAGCAAGCTACAATTTGGATTGCAGTTTTGCTCAGAGTTAGTTGCACTTGGATAACCTCGGATGCATTATGCTGAGCAACTAGCCTGTAGGTGTGGATATCCTTAATGAATATGGACACACCTCCACCTTTGGTGTTCTGGTCCAGGTTAGGTGGCCAAAAAGTGTGGTATTTGTTATAGCCTGGTAATGCAGGGGTGTTCTTTGGAGCCTTAAACCAGGTTTCTGTTACTGCACATATATTGATTTTCTCCATACTGAGGAGTGCCTTGAGTGTGTGCATTTTGAGGTTTAGACTTCTGGCATTGAGTAGCATTACCCTCACTTTTTTGTTACTTGTGCTATTTATGGTGGTGGGTTTGTCTTTTGAGCCTTGCCTAAAAAAGGCACTATGGGGGTGGCAAGTGCCTTGGCAAGTATTCGAAAGCCTAAGGGTGACAGGTGCAAGCCATCTCTAGTGAAGCAGCGTGGCTTGTCGAGCATGTCATCCCAAGCAGACAGATGCTGGATCCCCTTTGAATGACACCAGAAACTTAGCCAATTGTTGAAATCGAGAATTTTTCCTTTATACCGTGGTATCATTTTTGGTGAGGGCAGGATGCTGCTCATGGTCAGGGTCATACTGGCCTGGGCTACATGATCAGAGAGCTCTTCCATGTCTCTTTTCATGTAGTCCAGGGAGGTATGGCTCAGGTCATTCACACAAACATGGACAATGACAGAGTCATATTTGTACTTGTTCTGGAGTGACCTGAGGGCTTGTGTTATGTGGCAGATCCTGACACCCAACAGGCAGCTAACAGTAACCTTCTCCTTATTCAGCCTAGTGAGTGGGACGTCAGTGTGCCTGACTATAGAGTCACCTATTACTAGTATGTTGGGTATGTTATTTTGCCTTAAGGGCTGTGATTGCATGGCACACTGGTTTTGTGAAGTATGTGTTTCATGGTTTGTGTTGGGTGGAGGTTGCTTGGATGTTTGCTTTGGAGGTCTCTGTTGGTTTTGCAGATTTTTATTTAGAGCCTCCGAGTATGGTTTTGTGTATTTATGTGTGTTTTTTGCCGGTGCTGGTTTAATGGGTCTATGTAAGACTGGTGGTGTGATGCAAGTATTTCCCTTCTCCTCTTGACTGTCTGACCCAGTCTTGGGTTGAGAGAGTGTAGCCTCTAGTTTGGCTGTATAACTGCATCTCTCGCATGTATTAGTGTTTGGTGGTAGGAGGAGGAGGTTTTCTGTGTACATGAGGCAGTTGTAACATTGCCTCAAAATGCCCGGATTCACCAGTTGAACTGGAGAGTACACCTGAAACTGCCCTGTGGACATGCCTGGATAGGTACAGTGAACTGTTTTACTGGATGGCTGGTAAGGTCGAATAGAGAGCCTTGTCCTTCTGTACAGTACAGGAGGGTCTAGTGCTAGGGTTTATAAGTGCTTGCTATAAGTTTTGAGCAAGTGCATGAAAGGCTTGAATGCTTAAGATGAAAGTTCTTCTAGTTCCAAGGGAAAAATTGAAGAGGAGACTTTGTGGAGCCGGGAATAGCTTAACTCTACCTAATTGGTGCTGCCCAGAGTGCAAAACCAGGCAAATATGGTATTTATAGCAGGGAAATGAAAGAGATAGAAATTAGCCCAAAATGGCCAATAAACTACTACCACTCCTCCAGGGACAGATAGGCTGCTCAAAGCTCCATTCTCTTACAGGTGAACAGAGAAACTTCCTTCTATCCAAGTAAGGTATGGGCAAACAATCTTTCTTATTGTTACATTTCTCCCTGTCAGTACTCACCTGCTGCATGGAATCCTCTGTATGTGGGTTCTTTTGTTTTAGCTGAACAGAGAATTTAGAATTCAGCTCAAATGGTTTATTTTTCATATATTCTAACTCAATTTCCTTAGGATGCACCCTTTCAGTGAATATTGACCTCTCTTCAGTTCTGCTAATCACAACTCTCTGCATTGCAATATTTTCAGGATGCAGTGCCACTTCTACTCCCTGTTTTGCAGCTTTTTATATTGCAGGATTTTAGTGTATAAGTCCCTTCATTCTAGTGGTATTATTCTTACAGGCTGCTCTGATAGAAGTATTTTCAGAGAACCCTCTTTAACTGATGTAGATTATTTCCCTGTTTGTATCATTAGTCAAATTTGTGTAACTTTAGGACTTTCTAAGACTAAGCTTTGTTTTTTGTTGGATTCATACACTTTTACAAATGTGTCTGGTGGTTGCCTTCCTACACAACAGCAACTGAGTGGACCTTCTTTCCAAACCACATTTGTATTTCTGAGTAGCAACGTATATTTTCTTACTCTCATGAAAGCATACCATGTTTACTGGTTTGTTAGTAATAGTTTACATCTTATGTATATATTGCCCTTTTATGTGCTGTTATACTGCTTAAGTTTAATTCCTTACAATTCTCTGCCACCAGCTAAGGCATTACATTTAATCACCTTGGTAATTGCACAATAATAAATGGCTGAGTTGAAGATAGTTTAACACATTCTAGGAGTATAATATCAATAGTAACACAGTTTTCAAAGGGTATAGTTTTCATATGTTTAACAGTACTACTTTTATTAGTACAAAATCTAAGCAACACTTTTCCCTACATCTAAAACAGAATGTATCTAGCTCTGGTAAGTAAATCCTTTTTGACTTTATCATACTGCAGGCAATTAGTCCCCTACACATCCATGAAGGCTGTCACTTTTTTCCATTTAACTGCTCTGATAGGATTCTGGCCCAATCAGGCCTGTCCCATCCCTCTTACTGGGCATACTGCTGAAAGTTAGTATTTCACATCTGAAGGTCCTCCTCCCAGATAAGTTGTTTTACTGGAGGCACTGTTCTTGGGATAGCCATTGACATAGCTAAAATGACCATCCCGTGCTATAGGCACTGCAGTCAGTAGAAACTGCTGTACCATGGTTGTCTTGGCACATGTCTCTACAAACATGTGCAAATAACAATTCCAGCATACTACAAGACTCTTTCTCTCACTTTCTCTCTGTTTGTCTCATTTGTGAGGAATTTACACTTGAGCTGGGTGTAATAGGTGCAGTGTCAGTACTGCAACATCAATAACTGGTGCCAAAATGCCTGAGTTCTCCACTAAAGTAGAAGAGTAAAGCAACAGAAACTGGAAATGTTTATAAAAGTATACAAACTGTGTTTTAAAGTGTAGCATTATGCATGCCACAGAGTATTATAGTAGCATATGTGTGTACAAACATCTACAGCTTGTTACCATTTACCTACATTTTACTAGAGGTCTAGACTGCTCATATTTATGCATGGTTTCATTGCATAACAGACACAGTGTCAGTGGCACAAAAGGTACTTCACACTTCTTTGGTGCTGGAAGATCAGTAGGTTCTGGATTCTATTCCCATTCCAGGTGATTGGATTACTGACACTACAGTGCAGTATTTTTTTTCTTGGAGGCTGGGGTTGCTGTAGTCCTCTAAGCATTGTCCTTCTAATGAGACATTAAACTGAGAGCCCATCTTGAGATGATGGCAGGTCAGATCAATATCAAAGATTCCATGACACCTATCGAAAAGAGTAGGGGACGTTCCCTGATGTTAAAATGTTCCTTATCACTATTCATCTTCAGTAAACCCCCTGAGATATGAAAGCTGTTTAAGGCAAGATGTTCATTGTTCCCAAAAGAATGGCAGCAACTAGACTACATAACACTAATCTTGCAAAATCTAACTAACATGGTAGAACTACATACTTGAAGTAGATGAAAACAGACTAGTCTCGTGTGAGATGGCACCTTATAGAAAATCCTTTACTATCATAATTCATATTTTTAATTAATAGTAGAATTATACAATCATTATACAGTAGTCTCGTGTGAGATGCCACCTTATGGAAAATCCTTTACTATCATAATTCATATTTTTAATTAATAGTAGAATTATACAATCATTATACAGTAGTCTCATGTGAGATGCCACCTTATGGAAAATCCTTTCCTTTCATAATTCATATTCTTAATTAATAGTAGAATTATGCAATCATTATACAGTACCTGCTAAGATTTGTTACATTTCAACATATTCGCATACACTGTACTGCTTTCCATTGATTTCATCTGTACAGTAACTTTCATTTACACAAACAAGGCATTACAGAAATTTTGTCAATGCAAGGGCAAACTATAGACCCATACTATTCATGTTTCCATTCCCTTCTCTCAAGCAAGCAATATTCCATAATATTCTTTTGTTTTAAGACAAAGCACAACTATGAGTGTATTTAAGTTTGCAACATAGAGCTACTGTACCCATGCCTCACAGAATACAAATATGCTTCTGGTCTAAAATTAGGAAACTCATTTTGACAAATGTAATGTCTGAAATAATTCTTCTACAGAAAATCCACAGTGGCACTTATATTTTTTATATTTTCATATATCTTAACACCGGATGCTCTATCCAAATTTAATGTATGTTCCCTGATGCCATTATCAAATTTCAGGGAAGTTCCTGATACCTGGACAAATTTCCCCCTTAGCAGAACTACCACATTGGTTCTCCCCTAAAAGGATCCCACTAGCCCAGTTGGACAAACCTGGTCAACAAAGGATACATACAATTGGCATAGCAGTCTTTCCATTAGCACAAAATGTTCATAGACAGTTTAAGACAGCCATTTTCTTAAAGCAGTAGATAAGCATCTTCTGAATCTGTTAGTTGCTATCAGTTCTATCTTTTTTTATATGTTAGTTTTCTAAATCTAACCATAATTTAATCAATATTAGTGATTTTTGTGCATATGTTTGTGTGTCTGTGGGATGTTACCATTTTGTTATGAAAATTGCCCAGCTATGAAACTTTTGAGCTTGTGTCTTTGAGGTAACACAACCTCTGGTAAGTAAATCCTTTTTGACTTTATCATATTCCAGTTAATTGGTTCCCTACCTGTCCATGAAGGCTGTCAGTTTATCTTAACTTAACTGCTCTGATAGGATCCTGGCCCAGTAAGCTATCTCCCATCCCTCCTACGAGGCATACTGCTCAAAGGTAGTATGACACATCTCAGGGTCCTCCTCTCAGATAAGTTGTTTAATGGATTCACTGTTCTTGGGGTAGCCATTGACATAGCTACAATGACCATACCCTGTTATCGATACTGCATTCAGTAGTAACTGCTATACCATGGTTATCTTGGCACATGGCTCTACAAACAGGTGCAAATAAAAATTCCAGCACACCACAAGACTCTTTCTCTCACTTTCTCTATCTCTTTCTGCCTCATTTTTTGAGGAATTTACACTTAAACTGGTTGTGATAGGTGCAGTGTCAAGTCTACAACATTAATAACGGGTGCCAAAGTACCTGTGTTCTCCACTAAAGTGGAAGATTAAAGCAGCCGAGACTAGCATTGTTTATAAAAAATAATGCAGTTTATTATATACAAATGAAAAATGAATCCAGGTTCCTCCAAATAAAACTAAAGACTTGTTATTTAACTGAATATACAGCAAATTACCTTTCTATCAGTTATGTACTGACTGGAATGATCTATATTGGTAGCTCTTGTTGTATTTCTCTGACAAAAGCTATGTCTAGCTTTTACAAGGTCTTCTTTCACATTTTTCTGTCCCAGTGCCACTATTTTGGACATTAAGTCCCATTTCACAAAGGACATGTGCACGTTGGACTTCTCACAGACCTATCTTTCATATTAGCTGCATCAGTTCATTAAACAAGCCTGCTGCCAGTAAAACATCTAGGTACCTTTTGGTACAGCTTAACACAAACACTTGCTCTATTTAAAGAAATATTACCCTGGACATATTTCTAAGTCCCTTATATTCCTTCATTTGGTGAGAACCACCACTCTGTGCTATAATATAAACACACACACACACACACACACACACACACACACACACACACACACACACACACACACACACACACACGCGCACACACATTCTTTTTTTCAGTTTAAGTCCTGCTCTTTTGTCTTTGTTCTCCTGTGGTAAGTCTGATTATTTTTGGAAAACAGTCATGATTCAGTAGTCTATTTATATGTATACATAATGTCTTATAATCATGTTTTACATGGGTATGTGACTAACCTTCCCCTTCTCAGGGAAGTACGCTAATATCTAAAAATATACCCAGATTGAATGACTTACTGTTAGAATGATCTTCCTGAAAAATAAAACACAGTATAGTTACATGCAATGTACTTACTATAACAGTATTTTTATTATATAGTAAATAAATAACATGAAGAAAACAGTCATTAAATTAAGGGATAATCAAACAAATAATTAACTGCATACCTATATTGCAGTTCACAATATCCCTAACATATAGACAGAAATATATTGGTTACAGATACTGTAACAGTTGCTGTTTAAATTCCTCATTGCCTCAGTGGCAGCACTCACTTGCCAGGCTGTGCATAGCTGAAGTGGGTTTCAACCTATTTGATGTGGTTGTTGTCGGATTTGGTTGTTATATGATATTGTGATCTGCTGCAGATTTACTCTTGCTAGATTATTCTGGCTTCAGGTACTTTCCTCTCCTTCTTTGTGGAAGCAAAGAAGCCTGAGCTCTCACTTCTTGTCTTGGCTGGGGGCTTCCCTGTCGAGATATGCTCAACCAAGGGGGGGGGGGTTGGCATAATGATTTAGGGCATTACCCCACAGATATGCTTCTTGTCTCAGCTGGAGGTTTCCCTCTCAGGATATGCTCAGCCAAGGGGGGGGGGGTTGGCATAATGGTTAATGTCTTTATCTCACAAATACAAGGTACAAGGTTTGAGTTTAACCTCTGGGTATTTGCTAGGCTTGTAATAGTCTTCAGACTGATAATCTAGTATTTACCTATGAAACTAAGAACAGATACCCAACAAATACAAAGCCTAGCACAACTTGGGTCAATAAAGCCAAACACAGTATACACCCATTTAAAGGGCACCAACCTCCAAAAAATACTTTTAGTGCTGAAACAAGCAAATGCACTGGCATATTATTTTTGGGTTGAAACTTGAAGATGACTGCAGAATTCAAGGTCCTGTTAGGAGAAATGTTTGCTTACTATGTCTGCAAGCTAATACAAGACATTATAGCTCTACTTCGATAAACTGAGTATTGTTATATTGAAAAGCTGAATTTGCAAATATTGATTTTTCAGTAAAGAATAATAACACACACACACACACACACACACATATATATATATATATATATATATATATATATATATATATATATATATATATATATGTCTGTCAACACCCCAGATATTGTAGGAGTGACAGAGGCATGGCAAAACTACACATATCTGATACTGAAATTCTCCTACCAGGGTACAACATTATTTGCTCAGATAGACTTCACAAAAAAGGTGGGGGCATAGCATTAATTTATCCCAACTCCCTAGCTATCTCAACCTACGCAAAACCAATCTCTCCCTTTGGTAATATTGAATTTTTACTTACATCACTCCATATCGACAATAACAAATGTCTGTGCATTGCAGTAATTTATATTCTTCCAGGTCACAACATTTCCCTACTAGAAAACCTCTTATCCTGGATAAATCAAAATATCACACAAGAAACCATTATCATTGGGGACATCAATATTAACTGGAAAAGCCTAACCTCCAATTCTCCAACCAGTAGTATAAATTTGTATAGCTTCGCACAGCTTATTTCAACCCCTACCCATGGTCTATCCACCCTATCAGAGTAAACTCTAGACTGGATACTGGTATCCCACCCTCAAAACTACTCCAACTCTGGCACCCTACACAACATACTAAGCGATCACCTTCGAGCATATACCTATCAAACTCCTCCCCAGTGAATTAAATCACACACTTATAAACTCTCCAGAAATCTCTCCCATTTTGACCAGAACATTTTCATTGACATTTTAAACACTCAAAACTGGGCCCCACTAAAATCCCTTTCTTTAAATGATGCGGTCAACTACTTTCACAACATCTTCTTGGAAACCCAAAATAGTTTAGCCCCTATATGAACCAAAGGAACAAAAGTTAATCATGCCCTTTGGCTAACAAAACAAACTCCAACAAAATCTCATACATAGGGACCAAGCTTGGAAATTATGGCATAAAAATAAAACAAAAGAAAACAAACTCTACTGTAAGCAACTTCGAAATAAGGCCAAAAAAACTAGTCATACAAGATAAAAACACTACTTTTCCCTAAACTATCCACCTTACACAATAACCCTATAAAGTTCTGGAAATCTGTCTCCACTCCAGTTAATCCTGGCACCCTACAAAACCCCTCCCCTTCACCCGATAAAACTTCACAACAAATTGCCCATGATTTTAACACCCACTTCATTACTACCATTCAAAATCTAATTAAAAACAAACAGACTTAAACTCCCTAGTTAGCAATAATTCTATTCTGCATAACAATAGCACCCCCCAAACACTTCTCACAATACTCCAACTCCTTCCTTTACTATTCAGCCTGTACCCACATCCCTAATACTAAGACTCCTAGCCAAACTAAAACCATGTTCTATCTCCACTGACATCCTACCCCCTGAATACCTACAACTCGGAGTAAAAGCAATTCCATACCCAGTTAGCACTCTAATAAATCACTCTATCTCAAAATGTCATGTTCCCTACTTATGAAAAAAATCTGTCATTACTCCACTACATAAAGGTGGAAATTCCCACAACCTCTCTAACTATTGACCTATCTCCATACTCTCCCCTTTATCAAAAATAATAGAAAAATGTGTACAGATCCAGTTTCTTAAATATTTATCAGAAAATAATCTTCTTGCCCCTACCCAACATAGGTTCCATCCTAATCATAGCACTATCACAGCCCTTCTGTCTTTCACTGATAGTGTTAATAAAGCTAGAGATGCCGGTCATCCTACATCAGTAATTTTATTAGCTCTGTCTAAGGCTTTGACACTGTATCCCATACTAAACTGCTAAACCAACTGTCAAAACTAGGATGCACCCCTCATCTCTAACCTGGTTTTCCTCCTACTTAAACAATTAGGAACAATCAGTCAGATAGCGCCATGAACAATCTGACTATTCTAGGTCCTTTACTCTTTAATATCTTTATCAACGATTTGCACAAAGCTTCCCAACAAGGTAGTCTCATCCAATACATAGATGATTCTACTATCATATCTACCTCCAATAACTTCTGAGACCTACTTACAGATACACAAAATGCATTCACAACTGAGGAAAACCTGGCTAAACAATTCACAACTGCTGTTAAACCTGAAAAAGACCAAACTACTACTTTTTTCTACAAATCCACCAGACATTCATTTTAAGATCTTCTCTCAAGATAAAACAGAAATTGAAATTGTGAACACAGCAAAATTATTAGGCATAACAATTGACAATAAACTATCCTTCGAACCACACGTTCTCTACGCAATAAAAAAAACTCACTTCAAGCTAGGGAAACTTTGTCATAAAGTCTACCTAGACATTCAGACCAAAACTAAATTGTCCAGTAGCCTACTTCTCCCCTCCCTTCTATATGGAAGTGCCATTTTTACCAACCTTCACTCATCCCTTAGCAACAAACTGCAGTCTTGCTGTTATAAAATAGCTAAATTTGCATTAGGAAAACCTAACTGATCACACCATTGCCTAGCAATTTCTAAACTAAATTGTCTGGAATTCCCAAACTATCTTAATTATACACAACTAACACTCATGTTTAAACCAAACTCCTGCCCAGCACTCAGCTCCATCCTACAAACTTACACTCCTACAAGAACTGTTGGTACTTTTCTGTTAATGGGGCAACAGTCCTTGGCAAATGTAAATGTTGCCGCAAAGTGTTTTTTGCCACTGTAATTACTTACACCATTAGGACAGCAGAAATATGTGACAATTACTGTACTTCCTTTTAGTAAGAATGAAAGTATGAAAGTAACCTCCTTCCATTGAATTTGGAATGATATACAATCTGGCCAGAAGAGAGATGCATGTTGGGTGCAATCAGAGCCTGCGACACATCTTGGCCTTTCAAAGGGGAGCAAAGTGCTAGACCCACTGGGAAAAGGAGGACAGCTCCACAAGTGCACACACATGCATAATTTAAATAACCCTAATGTCACCATTTCCAGCAAATCTAAGGTTAGGTCCTGAGTTTCTGATGCTTTTTTTTTCCTGTCACATTGTTTATAAATTACCTGTTACACACAAAGTACATTCCAAGCAACATAGTGCTAAATTGGCTGAAGCAGCAACAGAAAAGAATAATAATAAACTATACCCCCATACACAATCACTGTACTACATGAAAGCAGGTGGGCAAGCCCCCCACAACCCCCCCTACTTAAATATTCTCATTCCGAGGTCGCACTACATACAAACATACACAAAACACCACTACACAAGCTACTTTCTCTTTGCACGCACACATCACAGCAACAAAACACACTGACACACACTACAGCCCCTACCCAAATCCCTTAACACACACACACTTAACTGAATACATGACCATAGCGGAACTTTAGAAGCGCAGAATTCAAAATCTCCGGTATTCGAGGTTTTGACTTTCATGCTTCTAAACTCTCGCTATTATGTGGATTTGGCTTCTTGGGCTCGAAATACTGAAATTTGACATTTCAGTATTTCAAGCTTCTGAAGGGAACCCATATATTTATTTATATATATATATATATATATATATATATATATGTGTGTGTGTGTGTGTGTGTGCGCATATATATACAAATATACATAGACGTACAGAATGAGGGAAAATTGCAAGGTGTAAGAATTATATGACATATTGAAGTTGTGAAGTTAAATGCTTGAATGTATGTTTCTCTATATGAACTTAAACACCAACTTTTCTTTGTATAAAGCTAAGATGTTTGTAATAAGTATGTATGTAATGGTCCTTAGTTTGAGCTTTTCTCACTGGGCCTCCACTGAAAATGGGTTCTTTTGACCTAGGTGGACTTTCTCAGTAAACAAATGTAACAGAAATAAACAAAATATTATGTAAATTATTCTCCTGGTAATACATTACTTCTTACATAACAGATGTGATTCAAAAATAAATCCAGTGAACAAGTGAAAAGTGTAAGTGCACTGGATATTATTAAGTGGAAAATAGCTACTGCCTAACATAGCTAGTATTACTTCTATGTCATTCTTTGAGAAGCTATATCAATAAGGTTATAAGCATAAACATTACATATTAATTTTCTGTGCAGCACACATGTAACAATGGAACAGAAATAGAATAACCAACAAAATGCATTTGCCTATACTAAATAGATTATTCAGAAAGATTTATAGTTATTATGCATGACAAAATCTTGAATGTAGTGTATTAGCCACAAATGTGGTTTCAGTGCTCACCACAACTAGTTTTTGCACATCTTGACATCTGCATACTTCATAGGTTCATAGGTAGGTACTAGGCTATCTGCCCAAAGGCATTTATAAGCCTAGCAGGAATGTGTTGGCTTTCGCCACCCCCTTAGATTAGTTCCCTGTGCCTCTGTCCAGCAGAGCCATTGAAGTGATCCCTGGGGTAAACTTTCTGTTTCCCATCCACTCGTCAAGGTTTCTCTTGAAGAGGGTTAGCGAGGAGCTCTGCCTAATGTAGATTGGAATCTTGTTCCAGAGTGTGGGAAGTCTCTGGGACAGGAATCTATCCCTCCAGCAAGTCCTATTTATTGTTGTGGTGAGGTTTAGATCCCTGAAGCGTGTGGCTTGAGGGGATATGGTTTTCTTTAGGTGGAGCATGTCCATCAATTCTGGGTTGGACATGGCCTTGTATATCAGGCAGAGATCACCTCTGAGTAGGTGGCATGCAACCGAGTACCACTGGAGTTTCTTCAGTCGAACTGCATAGGGCATCTGCTTGAGACCAGTGATCCTCTTGGTGAGGTACTTCTGTGGTCTTTCCAGTTGTTGCAGGTGTCTTGTAAGGTACATCCCAAATGGGGCATTGTACTCTATGATTGGTCTGATGAATGATGCGTAGAGGGGCCCAATGACCTCTTTCGATCTGGATACAAACCCTTTTGTGATTAGATGGGCCACATAGAAGGATTTTCTAACCACTTTGGCAATGTGATTATCAAAGGAGAGGTTATTATCTACTTGGGTCCCCAGATCCCTTATTACATCTTCTGTATTTAGGGGGCTACCACCTATGTGGTAGTTTGTGGTCACTTTGTTTTTTCCAAAGAGGATGACTATGCACTTTTTGGCTTTTAGCTTGAGGCTATGGTTTTGACACCAGGTATCTGTCTCAGTGAGATGCTTTTGGAGGATGTTTGTGTCAGCTGGAGAGTCAATTATAGCTCCCAGTTTGCAGTTGTCTGTGAACATGGTCAGCCATAGTCCTCCTGTGCTTGCCTATACCACTGAGAAGTATATGCCGAACAGGAGGGGTCCTAGGACTGAGCCCTAGGGAATGCCACTTGTAACCAGTTTAGAGTCAGACCTAGCTCCCGCAACTCTTACTATGTAGGTTCTGTCCATGAGCCAGTTGGCAACCCATCTCGTGATGTAGGGGTTTATGTTCAGGCTGGTGAGCCTGTTTATAATACCTGAGTGGGGTATGGTGTCTAAGGCCTTTGCAAGGTCTAGGTAGGCTGTGTGGACCACCTTTCCCTCATCTATAGCCTTGGTAACTGTCTCAAAGAAGTCCACCAGGTTTAAGAGGCATGATCTGCCCTTAACAAAGCCGAACTGGGTAGGGTCCAGTGTTTGGGGGTTTCCTATGTCTCTGTTAATGAGATCCATGATGATGCACTCCATAGCTTTGCAGACCAAGTTAGTCAGGCTTATAGGGAAATAGTTCCTGGGGTCCACTGTGGCTCCACCTTTGTGGAGCGGAATAACCGTTGCTGTGCACCACTCTGTGGGCACATAGCCTGTGGAGAGGCTGAGTTTAAACAATGTGCTTAGGTGAGGGATTAGTTCATCTTTGAGCGCATGTAGGACACAGCCTGGGACACCATCAGGTCCCATTGATGCTGTGTTTTTGGCTTTGGAGAGGTCTGTTTTAACCTGAGTGTCTGTGATTTCAAGGGCACTACATTCTTCTGGTATAGTTATGGGCCCTTTTGGGAGTGAGAGGGGGGTGAAGTTTGCACTGAACCTGTCTGCCAGAATGTTGGCTATTTCGGTCAGTTTAGTGTATTTTGTGCCATTCTGCACTAACTCTGAACAGATCTGAGAATTGCCACTTAGGTTCTTGACATAGCTGAAGAACACTTTGTTGTTATCTTTGGAGTCCTTGGCAATTTTTCTTTTGAAGCTAGCCTTGGATGATTTTATGAGGGATCATAGTTTCTTGCTGATACTGATCAGGGATGTCTTTCCTTCTTGGGATTTTACTCTTTTCTGTACTAGTTTCCTCCTATTGTATCGCTTGTTTATGTCAGGGGTCCACCAGACTGGTTTCCTTTTCTTGAAGGAGTGAGTCTTAGTTTTGCTTGGGATAGCACGATCCATGCATTTTTGCAGGTGCTCATAGAGATTCTTGACATAGCTAAAGAATGCCTTGAGGTTATCTTTGGAGTCCATGGCAATTTTTCTTTTGGAGCTAGTCTTGGATGATTTTATGAGGGAATGTAGTTTCTTGCAGATACTGATCAGGGATGTCTTCCCTTCTTGGGATTTTACTCTTTTCTGTACTAGTTTCCTCCTTCTATTGTATAGCTTGTTTATGGCAGGGGTCCACCAGACTGGTTTCCTTTTCTTGGAGGAGTGAGTCTTGGTTTTGTTTGGGATAGCACAATTCATGCATTCTTGTAGGTGCCTGTAGAGTGCATTAGTTAAGGATTTTGCAGCTTGGACAGTGTTATCCTTTTGCATGGTGGCTTTGAAACTTCCCACCTCGGTCTTAAGTAACGTGAAGTTTTCTGTAAAAAGTTTTTCACGGTGGCTTCTTTGACCAGGGGTGGTGGCAGAATGTGGATATCCAGAGTGATTAGTTTATGGTCAGATCTAACTAGCAAGGGGTTGACCTCTGGTGTGGAACATCGGTCGCCCATGTTGGTGATGACCAGGTCCAATATGTTGTCACCTCTGGTGGGGTGTTGACCAGTTGATCCAGGGTGTTTGGGTTTATAAATTCTAGGAAATGTTGGGCAAGGGGGTTTGTACTTGAGTAGTTCTCCCAGTTAATATTTGGGTAATTGAAATCACCCAATATCAGGGTGTCTAGTAGGACCTTTATGTTTCCCAGTGCTTCCAGGAATGCAGAGTGGGGGTCCTGGGACATGGTAGGTGATCTGTAGCAGGCTATAATTTGAATAGCAGTTTTGCCCATTGTTATTTGCATGTGGATTATCTCTGAAGCATCGTGCTGTGCCACTAACCTGGAGGTGTGGATATCCTTGATGAATATGGGTACTCCCCTGCCTTTTGTATTTCGGTCCGGGTTTTGTGGCCGAAATGTATGGTATGAGTTTTAGCCTGGTAGTGCTGGGGTGCTCGCTAGAGCCTTAAACCAGGTTTCTGTTACTGCACATATATCGATTTTCTCTATACTGACGAGTGCCTCGAGTGCATGCATTTTGAGATTTAGACTTCTGGCATTGAGTAGCATTGCCCTCATCCATTTATATGACTACATCTATTTGTTAGCATTTTATTTGCAGCTTATTTATCTGATATTTCTGCAGTAGGGAAAGAAGGGGCATGGTGTACCTTGATGTATTTCATAATGAGCAGATTTTATGTGTAAAATAAAAGAAGAAAAAGCTCCAGTGTCCCATTATCACACATGCTGAATTTGATATGGCAAGGTGAAAGAGAAAGCAAATGAGGATAAAGTACCCTATCATATAATTTAAATTTTACATAATATTGTGGTCATCGTTATAATTTAAAGCAGAATTTTAAATAAAAATGATGGGTTGAAATTTGTCTTTACAGCTGTTTTATTTGCTGTTTTCACTAATATGCAGATTTTATATTTTCCTGTTTGAAGTCTTTTCTATCATTTATAATTTCAAATAACCAAAGAGAGCTTTCAAGACAGTGATCAATAGCTTTATTTATACATCCTATACTTAGTGCCTCTATTTTTAGAATTATCATAAAATAATAAAAAAAATAATGCTAACTAACCACTGGACTGCTTGGATACATCAAAATTATCACTCAAACTGCTAAGGAAGTACAGTGCCAACATTTATCATGGAAGAAACAAGGGGAATAGCAGGTGAAATTAATTTGTATTGTCATGTATTTCTCCCATTATACTTCAATGTCTTTGTATTCTTTTTGGAAATATATCGGAGCTTCAGTTATTTCAAGAGCAGACCTCTTGTAACTTTGTCTCTGGCACTATGACCAACAACCTATGTGTATATGGATAAACTAATATAATTTATATAAACCATTCTGAAAGCATGGTGAAGTAAAGTATTCAGATACTGTTGAATAACTGCTATAAATTTAAAAGTCTGCACTCATCCGATTTTAGCAGAAACAGATGGATCTTCATGGTCATCGGCAAATAAAAAACAGCAAAGAAAACAGCAACACTAAAATTCTATTATTTTCTACATAAAATGTTTTATGTTTTTCACAGAGTCTGTTTCTTCCCACACATACCTTTACTGCTGTTACTGCTGTATTAATGTTAGCATTCAATTCTATGCTTCTCACACTGCAAACAGTTCTTCTGAATTTGTTTGTAAATGTTTTACATATAATGTTTTCTTCATTCTTGATTCTTGTAGGCTTCTTGTCCAAAACATTGTCATTTGAAAGTAAATTTAACTTTTTGGCTAGATTCAATAAAACCTACATGGTCCATTTACACTGTGTGTGTGCAGTGAGCTGCACACATGGTAGTACACTGTTTTAGATTAAGTAAGCAGGTCTACATAGTGTATAGACATGAACAAACAAGATAAACACTGTGGCATGCTGATTATAGCAAAAGCAGCTGAATTTATGCTAATCAACCAATCCAAGATGGAGGAACTATTCAACAAGCTATAAAGCAACAATGTAGACTCAATGCTGGTTTTCCCTGCTAATTCCAAAATCTATTGGAATACAGCCACAGAAAGGAGTCTACAAAGAAACAAGGTTAGGGGCTACAGTTGTTTTAATTCATATGTATGTGCAAGAGGCTGAAGTAAATGCTGCTGCTGCTGTAATAGACCAAGGCCAAGAAGGAGAAGATTTTTCAAACCCCTTTTAACATATCATAATGTACATGACTTGAAAATTGTAGAGTGCTACAGGATGGATAGGGACACACTACAGGAACTCTGCATCTCCTGTCATCCTCAACTCAGAGCCAGGGCAAACCAAGGTGAACCCATAGCAGTGGAGACAAAGGTATGTGTAACACATAGAATTTTAGCTACAGGAACCTTTCAGAGACCAACAGGGGACATGCTGGGGGTGTCACAGGCATCAGCATCCAGGATCTTCCATCACTTCCTGAATGCTATGCTTCAACATGCCAGTGACCACATATATTTTCCTTGTACTCCTGAGGACAGGGCCACAAATATGCAGGAGTTCTACCCTGTAGTACACTACCCTGAAGTACTGGGTGCCATAGATTGCACACATATAGAAATTAAGGCACCACCTGAGAAACAGGGAAGACTGTACATAAATAGAAAGGGCTTCCACTCTATTAACTGCCAAGTAATGTGTAATGATAAGAGAATCATCTTGAACATATGTACTGGCAACCCAGGCAGTTACCAAGACTCATATATCTAACACAAATCCCAACTGTATCAGATGTTCATTAGGGGGGATATCCCATAGGGTCATTTACTGGGGTATGCAGGTTATGCACTGGAGCCGTGGCTGATGAAGCTCATCAGAAATGCACAAACACCCACTGAAGAACGTCATGATGAGACACACAATCAAACCAGAAATATTATAGAGTGTATGAACTCATTAGAATTGCTGAATGACAAATACTTGGCTCTGTGTAGCAAATGTAAACATAGTACAGGCACTCCCTCAGTGTATGTTGCTAATGGATTGCAGCTGTGAATGATTACTGGTAGGGAGAAGGAAAACACAACAGCAATGCAGACTGCCCAACCTCCAGTGCGTGTGTCAGATTACACTTACAAAGTGTAGAGGTAATTTTATCAAGGTTAGAAATGTAAGTAAGGAGAACACAATTCCATAGTTCTGTTCATTAACATCCAACCTCTCCTTTATTTGTTGATAGCTGTATATTATTGCCATTTAATATCCTCACACATTTTTAAAGACAATGATATAGAATGCCTTACAAACTGCATGTCTCAGATTACTGGTCAGATAAGGCAAGAATGAGCAACTAACACAGAAAGGTAAGACAGAGCTTCATTTTTGCAAGCAATAGTTATAAATGGTTGTATGATTACTAAGTGCTCTAGAACCAAAATGAATACATGTACAAATAACTGTCAAATGGTTTGTTAGTACCGTGGATGATGTTGCATTTGGTCATATGCAGAATTGTTTGTTTCTTTCAGCTTTTCCTGGTTAGGGATCGCCACAGCGGAACTCCGGTCTGCTAATGATTAGGAGTAAAATTTGACGTGCTGGCTTGCCGGGCCTAATGCACAACCTTCAATGAACGAACGCCCATTCACGCATGTCGCCACACAGCAGACGCTTTGGGAATCAAATGGACATATGCAGAATGATATCAGTTAATTGCTGCAAAGCTGTTTGTGTAGCAAAGAGGAATAAGACACCCTTACTGTGTTCTGAAAGTTCATTTGAGTGAGAGTTCAAATTGTGACCTATCCAAAAATATTATGTGTGTACTAACAAACATTTTGTAGTGTTTATTTCATAAGTTGCTTTTCTTAATTTCAACTACTTTTTCTTTTTTTTTCTTTTTCTTTTTCCAGTGTTTGTGCAGTGAACAGCTTTGAGCAAACATGGGAAACTGAGAAAATGAATGTCAGGTTTGGCTGTGCTTATTTCGTTTGCATGATGCTTAGCAGTGTGCAGACCAGGACTATTGGCCAACACAGGAAGCAGACAGAACACATGTAGACAGGTTGTCTGTAAAAGTCAAAAAGGAAACGTTGTTGCAATTTTTGCTTTCCATCATGCAATCCCTCTAAGCAACATTGCATAAAGGTTATGAAGGTCCCCCAACACCTGCAGCCACTGAATACCTGCAGGCAGGCTGCACGCAATCAGTAATTGAAAATGGATACATTCAATTAATTTTGTTGGGCACCACTCAAACATGCTAAGCAGTGTTGCATGGCAGTTAACACAGAGAACTTAAGAATGAGTAAAAAATGATGGAACTGTCATGTAACTAGTCCTGTGGCAACAGGTGTGAGCGTAGGTCTGGAATACATATGGTCCTGGGTTCTAATACAGGATATTCCACAAAATGTTGCTGCTCTTCTATTTCCTATTATATTCACTCCCACTTATAACACTTTAGATAGTGGAGCTGATATGAATTTTATGTATGAGGGATAAGACACCCTTATTGTGTTTTCAGATGTATGACTGAGAGTTTATTTTCTACTATATTTCTGTACATATAATTTTGCTATCTGGACTTGTATGACCTTAAAAATTAAATGAGATACATACACAACTGGATCTATCTACAAGAACTTTGTCAGGTCACACACAATTCCTAAATGTGAGCAGCACTTCTTCTGTGGCAAAGATGGAAAATAACCACTGTAAAAGATAACGTTTTGTCCCTTATGCCTAGGTTCAAATTCCACACTTTAAAAAACAATTTTACCAGTATATGAAGACAAAAACAAATGTGTCAGGTTATGACATTTATGCCCCTAGTGTATGTCTGCAAACTTAATTCACGTAGCAGTTACCTTTCAATTTTCAATATATATTTCCAAGCTACAACAGCAAACACCACTCAAACTAAGGCCAAGTGTCAGATTAACCTTCCAGTTTAAAAATTTTATTTGCGACCTGTTTGGCACTGCTGCTCTCCCCTTAACATCATGCAAATGCTGTTTGCATCATTGCTCAGGTTTGTGCATTACCAGTAATTGCAATAACAGGAATTGGTGGGAAATCATTAGCTGCCATTGTTCTAGTTCAGGTGTTAGACATGTCTGGAGATAGAGGTGAAGGTGTCCAGTTTAGGGCGCAGAGGTGGGATGTTCAGGAGTCCAGGATATTTATTGGACTCCTGGTAAGGCACCACAGCCAAAGGCTTCTGAAGGGGACTATTCTGGTTCCCAGTACAAGTGTGAGGCTTGGTGTAGTTTGGTTTAGGCTGTATCAAGTGATACTGTCATCCCATGCACTGGAGAACTGTGTAGGCATCATTTTAATGACTTATAGAGGTGCAAGAGGGATACACTCATCCAGTAGTTGACTGAATTTCAAACTGCTGATATCCTGCAGCTATTTAAGTATGATAATAAGAGAGTATTTGTAATACATAGAAAGCTAAATATAGACAAGATTGGCATGCATAATGCTCTCCTGTTCTTTTCTGTTCTTTCCACAGCTAATGCTGAAACAGAGTTCAATCGCCTGGCTCATGCTGATCTAATGGAGAGACTGAGGGAAGCAAGTGGTATGTGTGCAGCACAAGAGAAGTGTTATTGTAGCTTTACAAGTTAAAGTTGTAGCTTTACAAGTTAAAGTTAAAGATAGATTTTTGTTTTTTATACAGTTGTAGCAAATTTAGAATGCACATCCTAACTGTAAAAGCAAGTATGCATGCATTAGTCTGTAGCACAAATCGACTTTAAGAGTCAAGTATAAGGCTGTAGTCAGAGGCTGTGGGTTCAAATACTACAAGTAACAACTATACAATCCTCAACATGAATGAAGGCAGCTAATAAACTAAATAATGAAAAAAGAATATAATGTACCACAGCGAACACAATGGCAGCAAGATTTGGCAAAATATCCACAAACGTTTTAACTATACAATACATTTCTTTAATAATATTACATAAAATTAAACTGTTTACAAGTGGCATAAATGACCTGCTGTTAACTGTAATCTGTATAATTAGACCAAGCATATGCACACTATGTGCACATGTTAAGAATTACTTTCAGCAGTCTTTAGTTATTGTGTGTAGTTGTTAGGATGTATACTTAAATGTAATACTTCAGATAAAATAGTTGTATAATTATGCTAATGCATTGTATGCCACATATGATGGTACTGATTGTGACACCCGTGCCCTGGCCCAGCAATCAAGGAACCTCAATCCTCACCACTAACACCAGAGAGGGCATCTCATATGAGAGGAAAAGATAACACATACACACCATAAAGTGCAATTTCCCTTAAGAGCACAGAGATCACAGTCAGTCTGGGGCTGGTCACTCCCTTGCTCTCCCAGTCCCCAATAAGACTCCCCACTGGCACAGATATGGGGTCCAGTTCTCAGCCTAGCTGGGCAAGCTAAAATCTCCAGCACCCTCTCTGTCCAACCAGTGCTTTATGTCCCTGCCCAAGTAGCTGACACACACACACACACTTTGAGATAAGAGTTCATACAACCACACAGACACTTCTGGGGAAGGCTGGCACAGGTTCTCCAGCTGTGCCCTTTTCACCCAGACTATACAATAGTACCACTTGCCACCACCTAGCTAATATTTATCAGATACCCAAAGGCCCTTAAAAGGGTGTCCAACTATTACTGTGCAATATTATTATCCAATTGGTAGATGTGACTAAACAGTCAAAGCTTATTTGGAGTGACCTGGACAGTAAACTCTATAAATATGCAATATACTCTAAAGCTTAAACTATCTCTACACAAAACAGCCACCATTGAAAGGTATTAAAATATTTAATAATAAATAATTAAAACCACAAGACAATACTTTCTACTACACAGTCAGTGCTAGTCAAGAGTTCATAAATCACACAGAAATACTTAAAATAAATTAGTAGTACAGTTCTGACATTACAGAAAAACACTTAGTCTAATCTTTATAGCTTCTAGCTATCTACAAGAAAACACACTTCTGAAATAACTTACATACATAAAGCATAAGGCAGTGCTGAGTTTGATGTTCAAGACAAAAATGCTTAATAATCTCTACTTCTCTTTGTTTAAATTGAAACTGCAGTTCTGATAAAACATTACACCATTTCACACTTTCCTGGTGTTCTCAGGCTGACAGAAACTGTATTTACATTATTTTACACTTAGAGCAATAAAGGACATTCCACATGTAAATTCTAGTAATTGTTCCTTAAGTTAAAAGAATAGGCAGGATGCTTACTTCAGACTCATCGACTCCAAATTCTAACTTTAAAGGAACAGACATAAAGTAATTTTAATTTCAAAGGACCAACAAGAAATGCTTGAATTAGCTTTTTTTACAGCATAGGGCAATGTTGCCACATTGTTTTAAGTTCATTTCACAACATATTATTTCATTTAAGAAGCAAGCCTGCATTTTAACATTTCACAGTATTTACAAATGATAGAATTATCTGCACAATTCTATCTGGCATTGCTGGCAGCCTTCACCCATCTTTACCAGTCTTCACACACTCCCCCCCCAGAGAGCTCAAGCTAGTTTTCCAAGTGACCCTTGAGAAACACTGCTTGAGAGGGTTAGGTCTATCTGAGGGTACCTCACCCCATTCCCTGTCTTGAGAGCCCATCTGCACTGGCATTGCTAACCCCACTGTGGTGCTGCACTGACATATCATATGCTTGCAACCTCAGGCTCCATCTTAGCAACTTGGCATTTTGCTGGATGGCTCTGTTTAACCATGGTAGGGGGTTGTGATCTGTCATAACAGTGAATTTTCTTCCATACAGATAAGGCTGGAGTTTCTGCAGTGCCCACACTATGGCTAGACATTCCTTTTCTACAGCTGTATAGCATTCCTCCCTGGGTTGGAGCCTGTGACTGAGATAAACCACTGGGTGCTCTTCCCCCCTCTGAAGAAATCTAACTAAGTACAGCCCCCACCCCATGGTTTGAAGCACTCACCTGCACAACAAATTATTTGCTGTAATCTGGACTGGCTAACACAGGGGGTCCTCCCAAAGCTTCTTTAAGCATCTGGAATGCCTGCTCACATGCTGGGGTCCACACTACCTGTCAGGTCTGTGAGGGGAGCAGCTATGGCACTATAACTGGGGACAAACTTTCTGTAGTACCCTGCTGTCCCTAAAAATGCCCTCACCTGCTTTGTAGTAACAGGTGTAGCCATGCCTGAATGGCTTCCACTTTGGCAGGTTCTGGCCTTATCTTGCCACTCCCCACTCTATGTTCTTGGTAGAAGACCTCTGCCAAACCCACCTGACATTTGCTCGGCTTAATGGTCAACCCTGCCCTCTGTAGTCTGCCCAGCACCTCCCTGACATGCTGAAGGTGCTCTGGCCAGGAATGGCTGTAGATGGCAATATCATCTAGGTAAGCAAGGGCAAACCCTCCAGATCCTACTAGGATATGATCTACCAGCCTCTGGAAAGTTGCTGGGGCATTCTTCATCCCAAAGGGCATCTTTGTGAACTCATACATGCCAAAAGGAGTCACTAAGGCTGACTTCTCTCTAACACTGGGAGTCAAGGGCACCTGCCAGTAACCCTTGGTAAGATCAATGGTTGTAAGATACTTAGCCCCACCCAGCTGCTCTAGGGCCTCATCTGTCCTAGGCATGGGGTAAGCATCTGACTCTGTGTGACTATTTAATTCCTGTAGTCCACACAAAACCTGGTGCTGCCATCCTTCTTTGACACCAGTACCACTGGGGAGGCCCAGGGACTGTTGGACTCTTGAATCACCCCTAGTTCCAACATCTTCTGTACCACCTCCCTCAGAGTCTGTTTGACTCTCCCAGGCACTCTAGAATGGGCCTGCCTAATAGGCCTTTGGGGTCCTGTATCCACCTGGTGCTGCTCGGATTTCTTGAACCTGAGTAGGAGATAACTGCTGGGCCATTGCTACCCCTTCCACTGAGGTATTAACCCAAGCCTCACTGAGGAGATCAGTCCCCAGATCTCCCTCAGACTCCTCCTGCAATCCACTGCAAATGTTCAGCACAAGGGCCTCCCTATCATGGTAAGGTTTCATCATGTTAACATGGTACAGTTTGTGCCCCTGCCATCTGCCTAGCAGTTCTACTATGTAGTTAACATCACTTAACCTTCTTACCACCTTGTAGGGTCCCTTCCAAGCTGCTTGCAGCTTGTTGTGTCTGACAGGATGAGAACCATTACCTGCTGCCCCACAGCATACACTCTAGCTTGAGCATTCCTGTCATACCACACCTTTTTCTGTTGTTGGGCTTCTGCCAGTTTCTCCTGGGCCAAGCCCATGAATCCCCTGAGCTGTGTCCTGAGGTTTAGGACCTATGCCACAACAAACTCCTTGTGAGACACGCACTCACCTTCCCACTCATCTCAAATTAAGTCTAGAGGTCCCCTCACCCTATGCCCATACAGCAACTCAAAGGGTGAAAAACCCATGCATTCCCAGGGAACCTCTCTATAAGCAAACAACAGATGGGGAAAATATTTGTCCCACTCACTCTTAAACTAATCTGCAAATGCCCGTAGCATGGACTTGATTGTAGAGTGTAACCTCTCAACAAGACCATTAGTCTGGGATGGTAGGGGTGGTCTTCATGTGCTTCACCCCACAGGACTTCCACAGACAAGCCAGCAGGCCTGACATGAAATTGGCACCTCTGTCAGTCAATATTTCTTTTGGGAAACACACCCTGCTGAAAATTTCTAACAAAGCATATACCACCTTCTCTGCCTCAATGGAGGACAAAGCCACTGCCTCAGGGTATTGTGTAGCATAATTCACTACCACTGGGATATACTTTTTCCCTGTGGAACTTGGGGTACTCAGAGGACCCACAATATCCATAACCCTGCCCTGAAATGGCTCATTAATCACAGGCAAAGGCATCAAAGGAGCTCTCACCTTGTCTCATGCTTTGCCTACCTTTTGGCACTGCTCACAGGTCCTGCAGTACCCTGTTACATCTCTGGAAATTCCAGGCCAATAGAAGTTCTGCATAATATGCCTCTTTGTACGTCTTATACCCATATGACCTGCAAAGGAAATATCATGGGCTATGGCTAGAAGCGCCAGATGATAAGCTCTAGGCACTACCAACTGCTGTACTCTCTCACCTTCTAGCCCTACCTCAGGGGTCCCCTCTCTGTATAGTAACCCTTTGTCCCAGTATACAGATCCCCCCTTTCCTTGAGAATAAGGTGCCTCCCTAGCTACCTGCCTCAGGCCTTGCAATGTAGGGTCTGGGAGCTGAGCCTGTCTCAACTCTCTCCTTGTAACCCTTTCCAGCTCCCATTTCACAGGACATCTGGCATCCTCTGACAGTGGTGCCTCACTGTTAGTCTGGGTACTACTACTCACCTCTACCTTTGCAGTCACTCTGTCCAAGGGACCATCAGTACCCACAAGCAACTGTAGCTCACCTTCAGTTTCACTGCTACAGAGTAGTTCCCTCCCTGAAATAACCACCTCACCAGTCCTGGCTGCAAGTATGCGGTCTGTCTGGGTCTCCCCCAGGCTACCAGACCCACATGCTTGTCTCTAAGCCTGACCGTGTGTAACTGCATGAGTGCATGGTACTGCCTCATCCAAATCCTTCCCTCTCAGGACATTTGCAGGATGGTAGTTTAGTACCCATGTTGTCTCAAGGCAACCTACTATTGGCATTTTGTCTTTCCCACTTACTGGCTCCCTCACCTTTTGTTTCCCACCTTGCCTCCGTGGACACCTGTATGCCACATGGCCCCACTGGTTGCATTCAAAACATTTAGCCCGAGCTCCTGGATGTGTACCTGAACTAGTTACTTCCCCTGCTACTGGCAGATTCTGTTGGGGCAGTCTGTGCTGCCCAACATGGGTTCCTTTAGTCCCATGAGCAGTACTGGGGGTCCCCTTCCTGTGCGGGGCTGCCCTGCTTGCCAGGTATAGGTCTCCCTTCTTCCCCAACTCATCTGAAGTAGCACATTGTCTATCAGCTAACCAGATCCTCATGTCCTCAGGAAAAGTGCTAAGGGCTTGTTCTCTCACCAAAAGGTCTGCCAACCCTTCAAAAGTGGTGACCTGACATCCACTCACCCACCTATGGAAATAAGTGCTCAGTTCAGCAAATATTCATGCACACTTTCATCTGCCTTGCGACTATGCTCACAAAACTTTTTCCTATATGTTTCAGGAGTTAGCTTAAACAGTTCTAACAGACAATTTATTACAGCAGTGTAATCAAAACATGCAACATCAGACATTTTGTACAGAACAGTTACAGCTTTACCATGGAGTAAGAGGGTCAGGAACCATACCCAGAGCCCTTGGTCAACCTCATACTTTTTACATACTCTCTCAAACATATGAATGAAACTATCAAAATTATTCCCCTCTTTAAACTGTGGAAGAAATTTACTGATCTTTTGTGCTTCTGGGGTCCAGTTACTCCCTTCCCCATTATCTCCATGACTCTGGCGAAGAGTCAGCATCTCCTTTGCATGCTGCCTCTGCCTCTCTTGTTCTTCAGCTTGCAGACTTAGTAGTTTCTCATTCTCCTCAGCCTGCAAACGTCTCTCAGCTGCTTCTATTTCCAAACACCTGGCCTCCAACTCAAGTCTCTTTAGCTCCAGCTTGATTTTTAAGTCTGTTGCAGAAAGGTTGAGCTGTCCATTCTCCGAGGGTATTATATCTCCACTGCCAGTCTGATCATCCACCTGGTTGCTGTTTTCTGATGCAGCTATAATCGGGGCGGCAATCAGGTCTGCTTTAGTCAGGTTTCCATGCACCAGTCCCTCTGTCTGGCACATCTCCACCAGCTGGCTCCTTGTCAGCTTTCCATACTCCTCTGCTGACCTGCTGCCTGCTCAACCTGACCAATTAAGCTAACAAAAGAAATAAAACAATTGTGATCTGAACTCTGAGTATTCACTGCACGGCTGTTTTAGAGTACAAAACACCTTCAAAGCTCACTGTACACAAGCTACAGGATTCACTCTACCCACATCACTACAAGACAATTAGTATTTGCCAACTAATTAATATGTAATCTGGATATCCCACCACTGCCAAACAATTAATATGTGATGTGGATATCCCAACCACTGCCACCAATTAATATGTGAGGTGGATATCCCAACCACTGCCACCAGTTAATATGTGAGGATATCCCAACCACTGCCACCAATTAATATGGTGTGGATATCGAAACACTGCCACCAATTAATATGTGATTCCCGTGCCCTGGCCCAGCAATCAAGGAGCCTCAATCTTCACCACTAACACCAGAGAGGGCATCTCATATGAGAGGAAAGGATAAATACACTTAGTAAAGTGCAATTTCCCTTAAGAGCAACCAGAGATCACAGTCAGTCCAGGGCTGGTCACTCCCTTGCTCTCCAGGTCCCCAACAAGACTCCCCACTGGCACGGCTATAGGGTTCAGATCTCAGCCTAGCTGGGCAAACTAAAATCTCCAACACTCTCTCTGTCCAACCAGTGTTTATTGTCCCTACCCAATTAGCTGACACACACAAACACACACACACACACACACACACACACACACACACACACACACACACACACACACACACACACACACACTTTGAGATAAGAGTTTATGCAACCGCACTAACACTTCTGGAGAAGGCTGGCACAGGTTCTCCAGCTCTGCTCCTTTTACCCAGACTATATGGTAGTACCACTTGCCACCACCCAGTTAATATTTATCAGCTACCCAAAGGCCCTTAAAAGGGTGTCCAATTACTACTGTGCAATATTATTATCCAATTGGTAGATGTGACTAAACAGAGCTTATTTGAAGTGACCTGGACAGTAAACTCTATAAATAGGCAATGTACTCTAGAGCTTAAACTATCTCTACACAAAACAGCCACAGTTGAAAGGTTTTAAAATATTTAATAATAAATAATTAAAACCACAAGATAATACTTTCTACTACACAGTCAGTGCTAGTCAAGAGTTTAGAGATCACACAGAAATACTTAAAATAAATCAGTAGTACAGTTCTGACATCACAGACAAACACTTAGTCTAATCTTTATAGCTTCTAGCTATCTATAGGAAAACACAGTTCTAAAATAACTTACATACATAGAGCATAATGCAGTGCTGAGTTGGATGTTCAAGACAAAATACTTAATAATCTCTGCTTATTATTATCTGCACAATTCTATCTGGCTAGGCTGGAAGCCTTCACCCATCTCTACCAGTCTTCACACTGATGTAATTTCTTTTTTTTCTCACCTCAACCCTTATCTCTTTTTTATATTATGTGTCATCAAAATGTCTTCATATCATCCATCTGTAACAAATCATTAAATGTTTCACAGCACAGTGAGATAGGGCAGTCCCAGTGGATCAGCCTGTCCCTACTCCACCAACTTCAGCACTGATGCCCAGCACATCTTGGACCCAACCTGGCAGCACTGCCTCTGCTGCCCCTGCACTATCTGCACCCTCAGGTAGTACTACCCGGGCATCTTGTGCTGTGGTACCTTCCAGGAACAGTGGTGGAGGTGGGGATTTCATCACCCAATAGGAAATGCCAGGGTTGGTGCATAGGGTTGTGCATCACACCATTGCTGTACATCTACTCCAGATGGAGAGGCTGCTCTCTCTCATGGTACATAGAAGGAGGAAAATACGTCAAACATTCCAGCCACCAGTGGAATAAGGGGATAGTGATGCCAGTCCAGTGGGTGAGGACTAGATTTTCACTGTTTCCATGTTTGATGGGCATGAGCCCGGGTTGTCCACTCCCTCACCCCAATCATGGTGTCTCCCACCCTTTTGTGTCCCTTACCATCTCTGTGTCTTGTCTTGTTTATCTTGTTGGTTTGCAATTGTTTCCCCACCTACCCAACTTACCTGACCCAGAAATACCAATGCCTCTTACCCAGCATTCCTCTCTTACTGAATTAAAAAAAATGGGCTCCTGTCTCTCACAACAAAATATATATATTGTCCCATTCAGAGCTCTCCGTTTTACACGTGTCTTCTTGACACACTATATTCTGTCCAGTTGGCTATACAACATGATTACGTTATTGTCATCCCACTTTCTGGAGGTGATATTCCAAATTCAGCTAATATTCTGCACATATTTTCAGTTTACACTGTTGAAGAAATTAATAGCTATGGTTCTTTCTGACCTCCCTTCTGCACATTCTGGTATTGCTTTCTATTTGTTCATCCCCCTGCCTGCTCCCTATTTTACCACTTTTCTATCTACCTCATTTTAACACCTATAATCTGGTCAAAAAAAGAATCACACACAACACACATAAGTACCAGAAAAAGCAATGGATCCATTCACTTTTTGGCCTCTATATTTATGAAGAGTTTGGCATCGCATACTAATGCCAAGCGACGGTGAGTGGCTCTACAATGTTGCAGTTAGCTCCATGCTATGCTGCTTAACCCAACTGTGCTATGTCAATGCAGAGTAACACATGCTGGATGTACTATAAAGAATAATGTCATTGCATTATCACTGTTTATTTAAAAGTATTACATGCACCTAGATTTGAACCTAGTCTCATCTGGGCTCAAGAAGAAATTTATTAATGCCTTTACATTTGCTGCCACAGAGTCTGCTAAGCAGCAGATGTGTTTCATACACTCATTACTAACTGTCAGAATTTTAGCAATGAGGCTCATGTTTGCACTACTTAAATATGAGCAAATAGGGAAAGTAATGGAAATGTGTATCTCACATGCACAAGCACTTTGCCAACCATTGCACAAACCTGCTGCTGACTGCTATGCTATGCACAGTCATTATTAGCGTGTATTAGTGTTGTTTACTATCCATTTACCCTTCATACCATGAAACTACATGTCAAAACATAAACTGAAGGCCCTATCTAACACTATGGCACATATTTACAATGCAGCCATGTGTTGCCTACCCTCATGCACTGCAAACTGGCTCTCTCAGTACTTGTTCAAAACTATATCAACTACAATACATAAATTAATAACAAATGTTGTGTGATATGCAATGCATGTCATTCTGGTAACATGCAGAACTAGAACTATTTTCGCAGTTGAACATAACTACACATCCATCAAATTACCCTGGGAACTATCGACCCATAAGCCTAACCAGCCTCATCTGCAAGGCTACAGAAAGAATTGTGATGTCCCCACTCTGGGCCAGTACTCAATAAGCCTGAATCCTCACAACTGGCACTGGAGAGGGACGTTCACTTGGAACAAAAATGGATACACCCAGTATTTCCAGATGCAGCTCTCTGCATCAAGAAGACTTTCAGTTAAGAGCACACAGTGAACACACTCAATCTGGGGTCTGGATTTCTGGATCTGTCTCCCTCCAGGTCCCAAATGAAACTCCCACTAGCACAGCTATAGAGTTGAGACCTCAGCTAAGTGTCCAAGCCAAGTTCTCCTGCACCCTCTCTGTGAAACCAGTGCTTTGTGTCCCTGCTCCAAACAGCTCACACACACACACACACACACACACACACACACACACACACACACACACACACACACACACACACACACATATATATATACACACCTGGGAAATGCTGGCACATATTTACTAGCTATGCCCCCTTCTGTTCAGACTATAAGGTAGTTACACCACTACCAGACCCTCCAAAGCCAGCTACTCTAAGGCTCTTGCAAGGGTACTCAATTATACTGAGTGAAATTAATATTAATACAAATGGCAGTTTGACCAACAACAAGGCTTTCAGGAGCAGCCAGAGCTGTCACCAAATATATATATTAGTATTCTCAGAGATTAAAATATTCTCTAAAAGACCAACCATAATGAAAAATGTAAATATATTTAATAATGATAAGTATGAAAAGAACATGAAAATACTAAACTATTTACAGTACGCACCAGAGTTTTAGTCACAGGAAATATTAAAATAACACAGATGAATAGATTCACACAGATACAGAAAAACAGTATTTTAACTAATTTCACTATATTTTCCTGACTGATCTAAAGAATTGCTCTTCCCTGGTTCACTTACTAGAACAAGGCAAAATGAAGTAGCTCAGGGGTCCTTCCTTGCCAGGTTCCTAGAACAGAGTGCAATGAGACTTCAGTCTCACCTAGTGTTAAACTATAATTTTTTGTGATGGATTACAGAATGACATCACATACATATGGTCATCTGACTTCTGGTTCCCATGCTACCCTCCTTGGCTAGAAGATGTCATGACATATGTGTCAATAATACACACACACAGAGCCTTGCGAAGGTCTGCTGCAACTCCTGGAAGTCATAAAACAATTTCAAACCTCCACCATTCCAGAATGGCAATTAGTTCACCCTAAAGACAATGCAGAAAGCTTCCTAGTACAGACTTATTTTCTCTGGCTTCATTGAGAACTGTAAAATCCAATATTTATGGCCTAAGCCAGGTCATTTAATTTTAAACTATGTTCAAAGTTAGGTGGATTGAGATTAACCTCTTCTCTTCCAGTATTTTCTGTTAAAACATATACATTTAAACAGTTACAGTAATACATGTATATTTCTTTTTCTGTCCAGCGGGGCACACTGTTGGTACATTTTTAATGCAAGTAGATTTGCAAATACATTTTTCAACACAAGCATTTGCACAAATCAGTTTAATATACAAATGACACAAAATTCTTTACAAAATTCCAGCTAACTGTGCTGGCATATGATATACATCCACTGCCCTGCATCTCCTGGCATAGCTGTCAATACTTCACATTGTCACAAGAATCATCATGGACCTTATCCACAATGATATAGGCAACCTTTGAACTCTTGACCTGGACCACTTTGGTTTTGTCAGGGGTAGATCTTGCTTATTAAACCTAGTGAACTTCTTTGATAATGTCACCAAAGCTCTGGATGAGGGAAAAGCAGTACATACCACCTATTTTGATTTAGCTTAGGCCTTTGACACAATCTCCCATTCAGGTATCATAGAGAACCTGTCTCATATGGGGATTAACCCATATATTACTAGATGGGTAGCCAACTGGCTCATTGTGACAACGTGCACTGTCAAAGTTGGGGAGTCCACCTCCACCAGTAGACCAGTTACCAGTGGAGTACCACAATGATCTGTGCTGGACTGCCTACTCTTTGGAAACTATTTCTCTGAAGTCCATGTGAAGGTATATAGCCTGTGGCTTACCAAATTTGCAGATGACTGTAAACTGGGTGCAATCATATAGAGCTTCCCAATGATGTAAACATATTACAGAAAGGGCTGATACAGACAAATGATTGGTGCCAAACTCACAGATTGAAACTTAATGCAAAAAATGCCTCATTATTCCCTTTGCCAAAGAAGAAGCCCCTGATAATTATGATATAGACAGCACACCTCTAAGCTCAAACTCACTCAGTGGTATGAGACTTGGGAACACAGGTTGATATCAATCTAAACTTTGATCACCATGTGTCCATAGTGGTAAGAAAAGCATTTTACATTGTGCATCTCATAAATAAGGGCATCACATCCAAGATCAGGGAGGTCATAGCTCTGTTCTGCTCTAACCTTATCAGACCAATAATTGAGTACAATGATCCCTTCTGTATGTACCTCACCAAACACCTGCAGTAACCAGAGAGACCACAGAGGCTTCTGACCAAGAGTATCCAGGACCTCCAAAACATGACATACATGGAAAGCCTAAAAGCCTTGTAAGTGTACTCAGTATTATCCAGGGTGCTGAGAGACAAACTGTGCCTGACCTACAGAGCAGTCACAGACCCTGCCCCAATGGAAATGCTTGACATCTGAAAATCAAATGGGACAAGAATAACTTGCTCCAGGAATCTCAACCTAGCCTGTGACATAAACAGAACATGCTGGAGAGACAGATATATCTCCCAGCAATTGCTGATCCCCTGGAATAGGCTCCCACTCCATGTGAAGCAGAGCTCCTCAATGACCCTATTTAAGCACAACCTTGACAACTGGATGAGTAACCATAAATTCCCTCCAAGGGTGGCACCTATGTCCCTCATGGACAGGGGCAATCTGCGCTTATCATTAACTAACAACAATGTAACTATGGTCAATAAGAGTACTTGGGTTTTTGCATGGCTAGGCTTGCAAATGTCTTACGACTATTAGACTAGTGATTTCCTATGAACCTATGAATCTTTGAACCTATACAGGTCTCACAACATCTTCTCTCCAACATCCACTGCTGTCATCCACATTAAATTGTCCTGGAGTTTGTAAAAGTCAGATTTCTGCCATGGTGTTTGGATAAAGTACCGAGCTTTGTTAGTCTATGTACTTAGATAGGTAGGGGGTTCTGTTCTCACTGCAGTCAGTTGTGCTTGTGTGCATGTGTGTGTGTGTGTGTGTGTGTGTGTGTGTGTGTGTGTGTGTGTGTGTGTGTGTGTGTGTGTGTGTGTCTGTCTGTCTAGCCAGAAGATCATAAAATGTGTCTCCAACAGTTACCACTCCAATGACATGGATTGACAGTATTTTGACACTTGCACATACCTGCACATCAATTCCATGCAGGCCTCCCAACATCTTCTCCATAGCATCCACTGCTGATGTAATCCACTATAAGTTGTCCTACAGCCTTGTAAAAGTCAGACTTGTGCTGTGCCACTTGTGCAAAATACTGAGCTCTGTAGTCTGTATACTTAGGTAGGAGGTTGTATTCTCACTGCAGTCAAGTGTGTGTGCAAGTGTGTGTGTGTGTGTGTGTGTGTGTGTGTGTGTGTGTGTGTGTGTGTGTCTAGCCAGAAGAGCATATGTATCCTACAACTATGACTCCAATTCCATGGATTGAAGGTATTTTGACACTTGCACATGCCTACACAGCCATTTCATGTAGGTCTCCTGACATCTTATCCCCAGCATCCACTGCTGATGTCATCCACTATAAGTTGTTCTGCAGCCTTGTAAAAGTCAGACTTTTGCTGTGGTTCTTATGTAGTCTGTGTGCTTAGGTAGGGAGTTCTGTTCTCACAGCACTTGTGTGTGTGTGTGTGTGTGTGTGTGTGTGTGTGTGTGTGTGTGTGTGTGTGTGTGTGTGTGTGTGTGTGTGTGTGTGTGTGCGTGTTTGTGCACTTGTGGGACATTAGAGACAGTCTTTTACACCAGTATGTGGGACACTGTTATTACCATATGCTCCTCACCAGACACTGCTGATATCAATAGGTATAAACTGTTGTCTGAGACACCTCAAGTCAGACTTGAGATGTGGCACTTGCCTTAACTACAGAGTTCTGTAGTCTATGTTCTTATATAGGTAAAGGTTCTGTTCTCACTGCAGTCAGCTGGGGTGTGTGTGTGTTTGTGCATTTGCTTGACATTAGAGAGAGAGTCTTTTACACCAGCATATGAGACATCACTACTACTGTATTCTCCTTGCCAGACTTTGCTGATGTCATCACCTATGTCTGATTTGTGGATGTGCACTATTCCCACCACGGCAGGGTCAGCGACTGGCCTGGAGGCCAGGCAGAAATCACCTCTTCCTATATGCTACAGTTTACAGTGACATGGATTTCAGTCTATCCACTTACGTCATGACATGGTTTGTAGGCCCTGTGTTTTCTTGGTAAGAAACCATTGTTTTTTCTCCATGTGCTACATGTGTCTGGTGAGGTACATGCAAAGGGGAGAATTATACTCTATTAGTATTCTGATGAAGTTCGAATACAGTACTGAGCTGTTTCAAATATGAATACACTGGCATGACTTATGATGTGCACAACATAGGCTTTCAGTACCACTGTTGTCAATTGGTGGTTGAATTTCAGACTATTGACATGCGTTCCCAGCTCTTGCATCACTGGGTTTCAGAATAGCAGGAGGGTTGTCAATGTTGCAATTAGCAGGGAATTTCACTTTGCAGGACAAAATAAAGACACATATTTGCATTTATTTGTAGACCGTATGGCTTTTTCACCAGTCATTTGTCTGTGTTAGCCCCTCTTGTAGTATGTTATCATCATTGGTGGACTGAATGATTGCACCCAATATGCAAGAATCAGCAAACATGGCAAGCCAAAGGCTGTATACTTTAGCCTGAACTACTAAGAAATAAGATTCCAAACAGTAAAGGCCAAGCACAGATCCCTGGTGTTCGGCAATGGTGACAGGTCTTCTGGCACAGGTTGATTTACCAACTTTCACAGTATGTGTTCTGTCAGTGAGCCATCTAGTTACCCATCTAGTGACTTAAGGATTAATCCTCAGCTGGGAGAATTTGTCAGTGATACCTGCATGAGGGATTGTGTCCAATCCTTAGGCCAGATCAAGATAGGCAGTACATGCTGTCTAACCTTCATCCAGGCCTATCACACAGAATCAATGGGCTGTGAAAACATCACAGATTGCTTATAGCATGAATCAGCACATACACCTTCCTGACACAGTTAAATACACACTTCAACATACCCTCTATAGAGACTATGTTCCTCTAGATGGGTGTACATCAACATCCAGCCATCTGAGTTAGGGGGGGACAGGACCTGATGCATGTATTGACACATCCTAACTGTCCTCATCTGTGAGGCAGATAACATGTCATTGTGGACCTTTTCTAAATGGACACTAGTAATATCCTAGCTGTGTGCAACAAACCTGTGTGAGTTGTTAATATTACATCATGTCTGTTACATCTATTAGATGTCCCCAAAGAGGTTATTAGGGCATGCATGATGACAACACTCTCATCCTTTTGAACTTAACAAGACCAACGCATTTGACACAAATCTGCACTGAGGTATTCACTCAGCACTGTCAGATGTGGCCATTACCCCCTATATCACCAAGTGGGTAGACCACTGGATCACATATGTGGCCTCTAAATATTATGAAATGTGTGAAGTGACCTATACCTGTTTTCCAGTGATCAAGTCTATACATCAGGGCTGTCTGCTAGGCCCTTTCCTGTCCATTAAGTAAGTCATGGATGTCACGAATGACATACGCACCCTGTGTCCAAACAGCTGTCTGAAGGACTACAGATTGTGGGCAAACATTGACTCCAACTGTGATATTAGTATAATACAGACAGTATCAACATACACCAAAGACTGCTGCCACAGCCATGACACCATCTGCAATGAAACAAAAACATGGGGGAATATGTTACATCATGAAAAGAAACTCACAACCCAAGGATAATGTTGACGTCACACCCTACAGTCAGACCAATAGGTATGTGACCTATGTTCTTGGGGTAGATGGTATGTGGAATGTCTAACAGCATGTGACCACAGTGTTGACTACTCCCTTGTATGTAACACAACTACTGAGTATGTGAAGGACATCCACATCACACGTCATAATACCTCCATAGTTCACAGACTTCATCACATCAGTAACTGAGTACAATGCACCCTTCTCCATGTATCTCCCTACACATCTTCTAGTGATGTGTAATTGAACTGTGCCACCTTTGCCACAGTGAGCTGTCACACATCTTATTGGTCATACCTAGATATTGTTTTTGTTGCATAAACATTACTGTCTGATGGTGCGGAACTCCCATCAAGTTGTTACATCAGATGCGTGCATGTGTGATACCTGTTCCAGTGATGTACACTGTGCATACATAGCTGTTTGACAACATTGATGGCATGGGTAACATTTGTGTTAGTATGGATTGTGCCACACACACACACACACACACACACACACACACACACACACACACACACACACACACACACACACACACACACACATATATATATATATATATATATATATATATATATATATACCATGAATACCAGTCAACTAGCCTGTATCGATCATAATGTCACATACAGGTATAGCAGTGGCCCTCCAAACACCTGTAACTGTAACAGATGTTACAGTGTCAGGACAGTGTGCATGATTACCCTCATAGATTGCTGACATGTCATAATAGTTGTACAAATGTGTTTGTGCAGAACCATCTCTGATCACTCAGAATCACATATGTTATGTCAGAGACATGGGATTACTGTTGGTACTAGTCTGATATTGTCCATGATTGTGCATGCTTTTTTACTGTTGTGCATGACCCTTTACCTGCATCCCACTTGCTGAAGACCTCTGCTGAGATCACACTCATATTCAGGCAATTCAGTTTGCATAGCTTCACAATAGGGACCCTACCCCAATTGTATTTGACATCCCTGACAGATGTCCTCTGCATTGTTCATGTAAGGATGGTTATCTCACTAAGACATCTTCCCCAATGTTATGTCACCTTGTGTGACAGTCGCACAATACACATTTCCAGTGTGCAGTCTCTACTGTACCATATTGATATGTGATTGCTGCTCCTGCTACAAGTGTCTTCCATTGACATGCCCTCATCTGCTGTACATTAGGTTGTTTCACCTGTCCTCTTTCCCTGTATTCATTCCTACAATTCATCTGTGTGTCCCTATTCAATACACACACTTCCCCTGAGTGTTTATTTTACATGGCAGTCCATGTACCCTTAATGATCATTTATACAACTTCTGTACAGAGTGCCTGGAATGGGATTTCACAATAATCTGCACTGTATATATTGTCCTGTACTGTGTTTGGACCATATACATAACTATATGTTAAGTCCTGGTAATCATTGTGGCATTCTATGGAATCCCACTAACCTACAGTGCTCTGAGGTAAACAAGTTTGCTATCACTGTTGCTTTACATGGTTTCCTGTCCAGCAACACTGTTGCCAGCCACGAAACCATGCTTGTTTATGGTTAAACGCAGTGAGCAGCATGACTATGTAATTGGCGTTACTGCTCGATGCCCATCATCGCACACACATGTAAACTCCGTGTAGCCTAAATCCCGGGAAATGTTAAAATGAGTCTGAAAATGATCCATGTTGATCGGTATTCTACTCTGGTAAACAAAGAATAAATTAAATTAAATAAATAATAAACTAAAATAAATGTTTTTGAGTTTGAACACTACAGTGAACTACAGGATGGAGATGGTCTGGTCACCACTGAGAGACTGAAAAGTTTGTTGAATAATTATATGGCTGTGTTTTGTGCATTTTAAGGGTAGAATATTTTAACTTTGTGGTTTGCCACCCTTGCAAAAAGAAATTTCAAGAAGAAGAGCGATTTTCAAGATTCACGCTTCTTCTGTGTTTTCTGTCTATTTTTTTTGTCTTTTCGACACTCAGCATTTCGAGTGTTGACATTTCAATATGGAGCCTATAAAAAGACTGTCCATATCTAACCTGAAACTCTCAGTCATGTATGAAAATGCACAGGTGTGTCAGAAATGGTATAATAGGCATTCCTATCAGCAGCCAAGAAGGTGGGGATAATACTATTATCAGAAAATCCTGTAATGACTGCTTGGATGATGTTTGCACTGTAAATGGCTCCCATCTCCATACAGGAAGAATGAATGTGTGTGATCAATTCATATGGTTGGGAGGTTCTAGGTACTGTAAAAAAAAAGTAACTGGGATTGTCAGCGTGGGACTGTCTGGGTTGCAATGCTGTTATATTAAAAGAAATTCTGGAAATAAAATACCTAGGTAGCTGCACAGACTTTTGTTAACTAGGAGTAATTAGATTATCTAAACTGGTATCAAATGACACTGTCTTTGAAGGTGGGTTAGAACACTTTGGAATTTTATTAAATCAGAGAAGTTATGAAACAACATTTATTCAGCATAATTTTAATGAAATAAATAATGGCATATTAAATTGTTATAAACTTATCCTTTAACTGGATTATACTAGTAGGGTACACACTGACAATTTAGAACCTATAAACATGGAACAGAGCAATGCAAACTGTTTTCATATCTTTATAGTCACTTATAGTATAGATAGATGTAGCATCAAGAATATTGCAAGTATTATTTGGAAGGAATTATTACGTCACCCAGAAGTAGAACACAAACCGGGCACTTCTGCAGTAGTTATATGAAATAAAGCAGATTATCTAAAGTGCCTATTGAAAACAGGTTGGAAAATCAGAAAACAGGTCAGTTTTAAAGAGGCATACACATATATTTGCATTTTATGTAAATTATGTACTTATATCAATAGGGGACCAGTCCTGATTCTATCCTGCTTGGCTTTAGAGGGTAGGTACCAAAGACAGATTTACTTGTAACAATACTCAAGTGCTTTATTGGTCTATTTATATTTTCTTCAGTGCCTTTTATGTATTGTATTGTTATGAGTATTATTTATTATTTATTTATTGACATTTGTTAACCGGGTTTTTCCAACTGGGCTTGTGGCCCATTTTCAGTGTAGACCCGAGGAGAAAAGCTCCAATAGTACATTTTAAACAAGTACAATTTTAAACACTATTGATATAATAGCAGTTATAGCAAAAAGATTCACATATGTTGGGTTACATGCATAAAGTTAAAGTTGCATTAAAAAGAAGCTAAGTAATAATTTTACACTGATATAGTTCAATAGGTCAACAATAAAAAAATGTGTTTGTATAAAATTATGCAAATGCATAGTAGACACATTGTTGAGAGAGGTGTAATGAGGTATTAAGTATGGTCCTTTTGAGGGTACATAAAGGGAAGGAAGACTAGGTAGGGTCATGGCAAGGGCATGTTCTGGAATTGAGAAAATAAACTTTTAGTTCATTTTTAAAGTGTGAGGTGTGGGAGATTGAACGTAAGTCAAGGGGAAGTTTGTTTCAGGGAGTGTTTGTAGAGTAGTTTGCCTACTGACCTTTTTGGGCGGTAGATATCAAGTAATTGTTGGTTAGAAGTACGGAGGGTCTGGGATGGAATATAGATGGAGACTATGGAAGATAGAGATGGACAGAAGGAGGGTTTATAAAGAATAGAGTGTAGCATATGAAATTGATAACATAGCAGAAACTTGGGAAGTTCAAGCCATTGAAGAGAGTTTAAAGAAATGCAGTAGTGTGAGTTGTATGGGGAGTTAGTAATGAATCTGGCTATTTTATGGTAAGTCTGTTGCAGTTTGTTTAGAGTGGAGGCCTGGATATTGGTAAGAACTGGGGCGGTGTATAAGAGTGAGGGGAGGCGGAGTGCCTGGCCCAGGGTAAGTCTAGATTCAGGGGTTAGGAATTTTTTGTTCCTATATAGCAGACCTAGTTTCTGGTTTGTTTTTTTTAATACATTGGAGTATGTGTAGGTTGAACTTGAGTTTGTCATTGATAATGACCCCTAGGAGTTTTGTGTGGGTGTCAGGTTGGATGTTTGTATTGTTAGAAGATGTAATAAAAAAGGAGGTTTTGTGATGAGAAAGAGAACGGGGAAGGAAAAGTAGGAGTTTGGTCTTTTTGAGATTTAGGTTTAATAGGTTGTGAGAGAACCTTTGTTCAGTGGATAGTAGGGCCTGTTGGGTCAGGGAGTGTAGTTCAGGAATGTTATTTGAGATGGATATAAGTGTGGAGTCGTCGGCATATTGAATAAGGGAGGATTATTTGCATGAGGTGTAAAGATCATTGGTGAAGATGTTAAACAAAAGGGGTCCCAAGATGGAGCCTTGGAAAACACCAGTGGAGATGGGAAGGAAAGGTGAGGAGGATGAGAGCCATTTGACAGATTGTTCCCTGACAGATAGGTAACTATTAAACCAGGCAAGTGCGGAGGGGAATAGGTGGAGATTTGTGAGTTTGGATAGTAGTAGAGGATGAGAGACAGTATCAAAGGCTTTGGAGAGATCTAGGAAGAGACAGGAAATGAGTTTATTGTTGTCTAGGGCCTCTGCAATGATAAGAGTGAAGGAGAGGAGGGCAGTGGTGGTGCTGTGGTGAGGACGAAATCCATGTTTGGTAGGGGTAATTAAGTGGTGTGTGAGGAGGTGATTCAGAAGCTGTGAGTGAATACATTTTTCTAATATCTTGGAGAGGGGGGACAGAATGGCAATGGGTTGGTAGTTTGAGGGGTCAGTGGAGTTTCCACCTTTATGAAGAGGGATAGTTAAAAAAGATTTACAAAGGGTGGGGACAGTTGATTCCAGAATAGATCGATTAATTAGTATAGATATAGGATAAGCAATTGAGTCAGCAGCAAGTTTGAGGAATGTAGGAGATAGATTGTCAGTGGAAGGAGAGCAAGGTTTTAGCTTGAGTAGTAGAGATTTGATTGATGTAAGTGATGGGAACTGGCTCAAAAGAAAACAAAGTTGTGTTAGTGGGACTTGGAGAGGTGGGTGTCGAAGTAGAGTTTGGCTTAGAGGTTACCAGATTTTGGATGGAAGAGATAAAGTATTTATTCAGGAGGGTAGCTGTTTCCTGAGAGGAAGAGTTAGGGTATGGGGAGGTATTAGAGGGCTTTCCAGGATAGAGGATGTTGTTGAGAGTTGACCAAAATTTTCAAGGATTGGATCTGTTGTTAAGCTGAGCAGAGCTATAGTATAACTTTTTGTCATTAGTTGTATGGTTTTTTTGCAAGGGTCCTCAGTTGCCTGTATTTTTGAAGAAAATGTGGTTGTTTAGTTTTAGTCCAGGTTTTCCAAGCACAATCTTTTTGTTTCATAAGGGACCCAGTCTCTTTGGACAGCCAGGGAGCATGGTTTGATTTTACTCTGATCTTCCTAGAGGGAGCTAAAAAGTTTAGAGTATTCATGAAGATCCTATTGAAAGTGCTTACAGCATCGTTTAGGGGGAGGTGTTTTAGGATGGACCAATCTATGTTGTGGAGAATAGAGTTAAATTGGGATGAATTGAAAGTCGATAGTTTTTGACAGTCTTTGATAAGGTGGGGTTCAGGAATATGGGAGTAGTGTCTTAAGATGGTGATAGGGAGATGATCACTGAGGGAATCAGGTAAGTTGGTGGGGATTGTGGTATTGGTGGGTGGAATTGGTAAGGATCCAGTCTATGCTGGAGCTGGAAGTGGAATTTTTATGGAAGAGAGTGGGAGATGTTATAAGTTGGTGGAAACTGTGTAGGTGGATACTGAGTTGGGGGGAGTCAGTTGTGAGTTTGGACCAATCAATGTTGACATCACTAAGGATAAGTGTCTCATATGGTATGTTGTGAGAGAACCAGGATAGGATGTTTTCAAGAATGGGCAGATTGTTACCAGGAGGAAGGTAGATAGAGGCAATTGCAAGTTTTTTTGTGAGGATTCAGATGGCAGTTAAGGATGATGATTTCAGCTGGGAGGAAGTCAGGAATTGGGGAAGGGTATGGTGAGAGGTTAAGGTTGTTTGAATAGAGGATGGCCACGCCACCATCTTTTTTTACAGGTCTATCAGATCGGAAGATATTATAACCTGGTGGGAGTATTTCACTATTTGAGATTTGTGACTTGAGCCAGGTTTCAGATAGGGAGAGGATGTGAGGGGTACTGAGAGCTATCCATGAGTGCAGCTCAGTGACTTTATTTGCTAGACTCTGAATATTCAATGAGTAAATAGTTAAGTATTTGGATGGAGATGATTGTTGTGACTGAGGATGGTGACTGTTAGAGGAGTAAGATGGGGGCAGTGTATAGGTAGTTTTGGGGAGAGAACAGGGGCCAGGGTTGGGATGGATATCTCCAGAACAAAGTAGGTTTTTAGTGAGGAGAGAGTGTGTAGTAGATGCTAGAAGGAGTTTGTATAGTTTTGACTTAGCTTTGTGGGAAGGTTTAAAAACCTGTATTATGGATAGTTTATATAGACTTGAAGCCACCATTTAAACTTAAAATAATACTACTGAAGTATGTGTCCCAGTAAATAATTACTACATAAGCTAATCTTTTAATTAATGCTAGATTTTATAAGCACAACAAGAATTTACAATGTTTTTTTTTGCTAGTCACCACGAAAAGCAGACAGATCCTTTCTCTTTGGTTACCCACTATCCTCATACTGTTTCTGTGTATATTTTCCTGTTCTGTACTTTACCCTTCCCTGAATTAATTTCTAGCCTCACTCATAATTGCCTTTCCTAGTACACCTGCCATATTCTACTGTCACCAGACTCTTACATATTAATGTTTTTTTTTATTTTTTGCCCTTTTAGCTGCTTGAAATACCTCTCTCTCTCTCCCTCCAAAGCCCCTCTCTGTTGTAGCTTATTTTAACCATACAGCACTGGGTTTGTTTCAAGTAAATCTACTTGTGTAGCTTGAGGCCAGTGTCCTTTTGTAAGCTGCTTACTTCTGCTCATATTTTATTTCTTTTTATTTTATTTCTGGTGATTATACCTTTAGAAACTTTATATCCTTGTCTCTCAAGCTAGTTTTTCACTATCTTTTTCTGACTGTTTCTATGACTTCATCTTGACCAGGGTGCTAGCCCTGCTCACTTCGCTCCCCTACCCTACCCCCATTCCTAACCACCCCATTACAATTACCTTTATACCTAACTATCCCTCCCCTTCCTCTCCCACTAGCCTCTACAATTTCACTTCCTGCCTATTGCCACAACCACCTTACTAATCTGTCAATCTTGTCAACACCACTTCCTCTATACCACTGTCTCTACCTACTCTATCTGACCATATTTTATTCCAACATGTATTATTTTCTAATATTTTCTACACTACTCCTTATTTTCTCTATCTCCACCTCTTACCACTCCAATCTTTCTGACCCACTCCTATGTTCACCAACTTTTCATTCATACAACATATATCCAACTAGTTCATCTTCTATCTGACCATATTTTATTCCAACATATATTATTTTCTAATATCTTCTTCACTACTCCTTATTCTCTCTATCTCCACCTCTTACAACTCCAGTCTCTCTGACCCACTCCTATGTTCACCAACTTCTTACTCATACAACATATATCCAACTACTTCAGCTTTTACTATTTCTCATAATCTCTTTACTAGTAGCATAATGTACTTAAGAACTAGTGACCATTTATGCACCATTACAACTAGGAATAAGAGTAATGCTTTGTTCAGGCATTCACAGTGTAAGGGATATTCAGAGAAGTTCACTCTGTACTACTACTATTACTGCTTTGCTATTGTTGTGCCCTAATAGCTCTACAGAGCTAACTAGTGATTCAGAGACATGCAAGAGTTACATGGAGCTAATGCTCATCAGTGACTCAACTCACACAACTCTGTTGCACATATACCAATGGAAACACACACACACACACACACACACACACCCTCACAGTAATTACTGCTGCTAAGAGACTAGCTGATGCGATAGACAGCAATGCATGTACACAGTAAAATACTGCATTCAGTCCTCACTGCTCCTTTCCAAAACAGCATTGTAGAGCTTGTCTTTGAATCACTCTACCACTCTATTCCATATTACTGATCTGTTATTCCTAAATAATCATAATTAGAGAATGGGCAAACTTTACATCAGCACCCTGACTGGAGAACAAATGTTTTTTTGCAGGGTATTAATGTAGAAGTAATGTCCCCTGAAAAATGAGTTGCCTTTTCACAGCAGCATCTGTGTGTGTGTGTGTGTGTGTGTGTGTGTGTGTGTGTGTGTGTGTGTGTGTGTGTGTGTGTGTGTGTGTGCGTGTGTGCGTGTGTGCGCGTGTGTGTGTGTGTGTGTGTGTGTGTGTGTGTGTGTGTGTGTGTGTGTGGGCGTGAGTGTGTTTATGTCTGTGCATGTGTAAGTGTATGCATGCATGTGAATGAAAGTGATATTGATTGAGCCATTAGTTTACACTCACTAAGCAGTGCTTTTGCTGTTTAGCAAGTGTAAAAAAAATAAACAGTAAAAAGTGTATATGTGTGTATGTATCTGTGTGTGTTTATGTTTCTATCTGCATGTGAGTGAATGCATGCATGAAAGCAAAAAGTGGAAGTAGAAGGGACTGTGTATGTGTGTATGAGAGAGAGACAGTGAACAGTGAAATCGATCGAGCTGTTACTTTACACTCGCTAAGCAGTGCTTTTGCTGTTTAGCTACTGTAAAGTAAAAAAGAAAAGGAACTTAAAATAACAAAGTGTGTGTATGTGTGTATGTCTGTGAGTGAGAGTGCATGCGTGTATGAAAGCAAAACAGATTGTGCATGTGTGAGAGAGTGTGAAGAGTGAAAGCGATCCCTGGTAGCAGCAGCAGCAGTTAAGAGGTCTGCTGTACAGATTTTTGCAAAATGTCCAGATTTTTGCCTCGTATTTTTGATATGGTCTTCATAAAACTTTGGTTTTCTGGTAAATTTCTGGCAAAGCATTGAGAATTGAAGTCAGGCAATAATGACAGGCATTTGAATTTCAGACTTCATTCCCTTCAGAAAATGCATGCTAACACAAAACCTGTTATTCTATCAACTTTCTATGTTTGTAAAAGCAATATTTAAAAATTGTCCCTATTTTTGGGCATTTGATCCCCCATTATTTATAGCATTGTCCAGATTTCTTGTTCTAGGAGGTCGAGAGGTATGCCTCTCAACCTCTTACCTCAACATTTGCTTTTATATATTTTTGATGCAAAATGCTACTTCCAACACCGTTACCATATACTACAGCAAGTATGAAGCATTAGATGGAGGAACTATTTTACATCAAAATATATTCAAAAAATAATATAGATACTTAAAAAAATAAGTTAGTAAAACACAACAATTTTTTCAGTCAAACCATTCTCTAAGCACAATAATGGAAAATGTTTTATAGATCAAAGACATTTCTCAACAACCCTTCCAGAGCTTCACTTGCTAGCTCATATCTCCTTCCTTCCTTTCTCCCATTCTAAACAATCTACAGGCCAAGCTAACATCAAAACTAGAACTATGTCATACTTAAGTGCCTAGGTTGGCTGCAAATCAGCCAAACATTTGCCATCATTGCATTGCACTCAAATGCTTAAACTATCTCAAGCTACCTGTCTATCTCAAATATGTTCAACTTCTCCAGGCACACAAAATGTTATATATTTAGCTTGTCCTTCTATTAGCTCTACACTTATTTATTACTTACCTAACCACCCATTTTGTTCCTCTGAAAAACAACTTACAATTTATAATTCCAAAACATTCATTGGACACTTTCTATACTCAAACTCATTAGCAGCCAAAGCTTGGAACAATATATTGATTGATATCAGACTGATCTCTAGCACTCACTTGTGTAGACATTCACTGAAACTCTTTTCTTACGCAATCCTGGCTCTGTGCTTGCATCACACTAGGCTATAACATCATCCTTCCTTTTCTTCTGGTCATCCTCTCCCATTTCTCTTCCTCTGTTACATTTTCGCATGCCTCCTCTCATCTTCCTATCGCTCTTACCCTTTTTTGTATTGACCACTGTCCTCTTGATCTCTTTTTATTAATGCATCATCTGGAAAGCCTATTAGTTCTGTTGTGTAAACAAGCAAGCTTCCAAATTGTAAAAATTATAGAAGCATAATAATATTAACCAGATAGTTACAGAAAGCTGTAAATGCTTATAAATGTAAATATTTTACTGTTGTTTCTTCTGTCTCATTTGTATTGTATAAATATTGTGGTTCCCTATTGAAATGTTGGCACTCAAAATGCTGAGTGCCGACAAGCCGGAAAAGAAAACCAAAAACATAGGAAAAGAGCAAATCTCGAAAATCACTCTTCTCTTTTACACCTCTATTTGCAAGGAGGGCAAACCTCTCTGCACTACATCCACACACACACACACACACACACACACACACACACACACATATATATATATATATATATATATATATATATATATATATATATATATATATATATATATATCAACTCTGAGATCAGCATACCTTGGAGAAAAGGGAATAGTCTGAGAAATGGCTTCATTGACTTGGTATATGTAAGTCCATTCTTTTTGTCACTCAGTCTCCATATTTCAGGACTCCAGCTAGCAGGTCGCAACATTTCAAATGGTTACCAAATAGGGTGTTGTTGTTTCTTCTGCCACCTCATTTGTATTATGGAAATATTGCACTGTTGTCTCTTTTGTCATCACACTTGCATTATAAATTGTGCATTACTATACATTTATTAAATATCCTGTTATTGGAAAATGTTTCCCTGTGCTTCAGCTGAAAATGGGGTGTATGCCAGGTTGAATTTTCCCAGTAAACAAATGTCAAATAAAAATTAAAATAAACTAAATACACAAATAATCTCCTATTCTAGTTGGCTAAGAAGGCCATGGTGGTGCCTCCACAAGTCCCTGTATCTGTGCCTGCACTGCTCACCACTGCAGGTGCTGTCACTAACATCATTCACCACATTGACAACGTGGTGCCAGGCAAGGTATCCACTTTGTACTAGAGACCCTGACAAGAGTTCATCAGCATGCAGTCTCAGTGGTCCCTTGGCAGGAAGTACAGAAAGATTTTCATTTCCTTCTTGCACTATGCAGGATCCTTTCCACATTCAGCACCCTCAGAAGCCATGGCCACTTTACTACAAGAAAATGGTAGCAGATTCTCATCAATGCATGTTGACGGTATCACTTTATATGCATTGGTGGTCAGCAGGGCATTGCAGTAGTGTATGATGCCACCACATACTTGCGCATAGATGAATGGCATACAGTGGTGGTGTGGGAGTATGAAAGACATGCTGGCTTAAATGTACGTACCCTGTATAATCTACATCCTTGTCCATGCTTGCATTATAGCACCCCTAGGGGCCACAGTGATGATTAATATACCCAGAGCCCAGCGGAGGTCACTGACCTGCTCATAAACATGCATAATGCACTTTGAGGTAATTTATTTGTATTGACAGTAAGGTATAAGTTCTACTGCACAGCCTTGGACTGGTACACATTGTGCAAAATGTGTAGTCCAGAGACATTTATTTTTAATTGCCTTATTAGCATAATTGCTGTACTGCAAGCCACAAACTGCATAACAAAACAGTTTCAGCCTTTGCAATATTCGTCACACCACAGAAATTTGCTTAAGAGCAAAAGAATAGCGATAGATAGCTACAGAAGAATTCACTCCAGAGAAAAAGGACAAAGCTGTAGCTGCTATGCTAAATCTGCACAGGATAATGGCTTGTAGGAGAATATGTGACTAACATTACTATTGATTTGATTTTGTTGGAGGGAGGTTGCTTCTCATCTACCTGCTGAAAGTGAGTGGCTGGTACATGAAGGTTTGTGATTGAGCTCTGCAGAATGGTGCACCTCATGATATGGTCAGGGGGCAGAGACTATATGCTGGTGTGAAGATTAACTGTTGGGAGGTCGCGTAGCCACCTGGAAACAACTGCAAGGAGCACAGGGTTTGCTGTATTGATGGATGTGTGGGATTGAGCCTGAAGTACAGACTGCATTAGTCCACCAAAGTAGTGGCTATGAGACTATTGAAGTTATGGAATGCGCAGTGCATTTGTGTCATATATGAAACACAGTGGGCAATGACAGGTGGGACCAGAATACAGGTTAACAGATGCTGGACTATACACATATAGAACATGTGATGACTATGTTTTATTGAGCAAAGGTACCCATATAGCAGGAAACATGTCACTCAATGGTCTGTCTCCATGCCACCCTATGAGGACACTTTGAAGACTTATCCTGTAAATACTGTCCTAGTGTATTGGGTGCCTCTACTGTGACATACAGACTATTTGTGAGTGTGCACACCACAGCATGTGCTGGATATATGATGAGTCAACTTACTGACCATACCACTCTGTTTACATGTACAAGTTGTGATATGGACCCAAAAGAAAGGAATCACTTAGAAAAGTTATCTGAGGCAGAGATAGACATGCTATAGCAGCCCTGTGTGAACATGGATGGCAAATACTGCTGACAGAGAAAATTGACCAGGCCTTCTGTGACCAAGGGTGGAATGAGCTGGTGGTGAATGTCAATGTAATCTTTTGGAACAACAGGTCTGATAAAGGGTCACTGACATAATTTCAGATACCCATCAGAAGGCCCACATCATTGTGTGGAGTTCCACCATTGCAGACCATCTTGACTGCCATAGAGTAGCTCCTATTGTCCCTCTCTGGGGAGACTCACTAAACATTGACACCTAGTGGAGGCCTGGATATTAGAACTGAGCTGAATGCACCTTTCCACATCTGTGTTGGTGATGCACCAGGTTAGCATTACCTTATATCAGTAACATGTTTTGAGTGCATCCAAGTACCATAATCTCTGAGTTGCTCAACAATGCCATCTCTCCTCTGCAAGCACGTTTGAAATATAGGCATGATGGGATACCACACAAAGTACATGTTTACATTTGTTGTATAGCACTAATATATAACAGGAATACATCACTGAGTGGTGGGATTGCCACATATTTGTAATGTCACACATGAGTGTTTAATCTATTTTCTTTACAAGTGTTAAAATTACAGGATTTCCACCATGGAACATGGTGCACCCAATACTGGTGGTGCATTAAACACTAATGGGAATGGCAGCCTTATAATAGCACAGTCATAGGACAATACTACTGTTGGCAGCAGTGTCTGTGGCAGGGAATCTACCACCCATTTCAAGTGGTAGGGCTCAGTTGGCTTTGTAAGCAGCCCCCGCATAACCTGAACCTGTTGAAGGACAGGTCATGCCCAGCACAACTAGTCACCTGGCACAACCATCCCCTGCTGGGGATGCACTGGGCAATAATGTATCCACAAAGTGTGAGGACAGGGATCAGGAAATATGCCCCAAATGGGCTTTCCTCAAGTATTGTTCAGGGAAGCTATCCAGATGCGGGTAGATGCTACCAACTTTATAACAGAGATGACAGGTATAGCCTGTGTGATGAGGTACATGAGGGCTTTTCATACATAGCCCACCTCATTGGCATGTGAGATCAGCACATAAATGGCTCCACAACCTCTATATGCCAGTGCTGGATCTGTTTCCATGACCACCCATCCTCTATCTCTACCAGGGGTACACCCAACAGGTCAGGCATGTCATGTTTGTGGAAAGCTACCTCATTCACTCCACATACCAGTGCGATGCCCAGAGAAGCACAACCTGGACTCCCATGGAGTAATGCAGTATGTGACAGGTGGTAATAGGCCAGAAGCAGGTTGACATAGACTCATGATTCAACATTACCCCTACTAGTGGGTGTTGGTACATGTGACGATCCTTGGATGAGATGTTGGTGCATGTGCCAGTCCTTGGAGGGGATACAATCATGGTCGGGAATGTACATGGACTTCCCAACTGAGGACCCACAACCCCTGTCACACACATATACACATACACACAGTGCAAGCACATTTGCAGGAACTATGTTTGCTGTCACCCAGTTCTGAACACAAACAAAATACTGTTAGACATCAACCCCTCTCAGGAAGCACCACCCTCTCCCTACACAATATAGCCAGATCTCTAATCCACTGTCCATATTACTGTCTCCTTACCTCATCCTTAGTAAACCCTCACCCCACCTCTGTACCAATTGCTGATTCCTGTCACTGCCCTCCCCCCTTCTGTACATGAAATGTCTACTGTGCCCTGCACTCACAGCTATCATACATGCATAGGTAATGTCAGATACAAAGTATGGCTAGTCAATTTGTTATAGAGCATAGTCTGGGTGCAGTATCAGATGCATCCATTTTAATCCATGTTGTGTCTAATCTGGTCCATAGCAGTAGACAAGCTGCCACCTCTTTGCCAGTGCCACAGCACAGCATATTGTACTCTCCTCTGCTTTGTATGGTCTTCCTCAGCAGCTGATTCCTCCACTATTAGATTCAGTCTGTCTAGTTCCCTGAAGGCAATTCCCCCAAATTCTGCTGTCTCCTTAAAATCATGTTGTGCAGAACTGTACAGATGGCACATGTTTGTTATATGCCACCAGAGGAATATTAACATTGGAAGCAGGCTTTCTTCAGTCTGAACACACATTCTGTGATATTTTAGGTCTGAGGCAGTGCTGAGTTGAATGCTGGGGTTCATATGGGTGCCATGAACCATGGAACAAGGGCATGTCCAGCATTGCCAGTAAGATGTCCCTGTGAGGAAATCACCCTCACACAAATCACTGATATGGGACAGACATGTGGCAGAATTGGGAAATGTGGGAACTTCCAGGCTAGCCCTCAGATACATACACATTGTATATGATATTTTGTACATTGTATGCCACCTGGCAGCAGTTTTAGTGAAGCCTCTTCCAGTTGATGTACTATTGTTCATGTGGAGTAGGTGAGGCTTTGATAGCAATTATAGCAATGTAGGTGTAGTTAATGGCCCCTGAAGTATCAGGAAAATGGACTGTTTCACAGAATGCATGCAATATGTTGTTTCTTTCTTCTGGGGTCCTTGAGGACCACATATGCTCCTACACATGCTACAGCATCATGTTCCTGAAACAATGTAATTTTCTCAAGTCATAAGCTTGGGATACAGCTACTCTATCCCCTTTTGGTCACTGTAAGGACTCTGTAGTAAGAATAGTCAAAGTTATACATATCTTAATATCCACAATGATCAGTATTCATCCTCCCCACATAATTCTATGCAAGGAGAGCATATGTCTCTCAGATAACGTATGGTGTCTCCATCCACACAATAGCAGCCTACAATATCCCTAGAAAGGATGCTGCTGGTATGTTAGGCATGGTTGAATCCTTCTGCAACAGGTAGGGCAACAGCATGCCCTGTGGCAGACGCTACCTGTCTAATATATGCTGTTCAGCTAAGACCACAACTACGCCTAGCATTATACAGTACTCTCTCTCTCATGGTGTATATACTTGCTGGATGCAACTAACCATGCAATTTTATACAGTTCCGAGTCTCTCCTCCATATTACTTACTCTCATTTGCGTTCATAATGGGGTTCATTAGCATAAAGTTACTTGTGTCCATATCATTATACAATGATTCTGCCTACTTCCACAGTGGCTCTGCTTCTTTCTCTGAATCAGCCCCACTCTGTACACCCCAGCCTGTTGTGTCATTCTGCCTATTGCAATGTGCTATTGATGTCTGAATCCAGGCCCAATATTTTTTCTTCTGGTAATTATATGTAAAAATTAGTACATTATCAGGGTATATGAGCAGTTATTTTTGTGATTGCAAGATGGAATTTTCTGATGTAATAAATTCTGGTTAAGGGAGCAAATGTGTTTTTGATCACTCTTGCGTCTTTCTTTCACAATTATATTTTCTTGTTTAATTTCAGCTCCTTGAAGTTAATTTGGTCATTTTATCTGATTGAGCTTGGATGTTTGATGTATTGTTTACTTGCGCCTGTTTGCTCATTAATTTCTTATTGATGTTTATAGGATCTAAATTAAATTAATGTTATTGATGTACTTACTCTGAAATTGCAGCATGCTGGAGAGGGATTTATTTGTTTGTTAACGCATGTATGTATGTATGTACGTATGTCTGTTTGTCTGTATGTATTTATTTATTTACTTATTTATTCTGATTACTTCTATTTTTATGAGTTGCACTGACCTAAGAGTGAGAATAATAAAGCGGGGGGGGGGGTTATGGGGTGAATTCTTCTGTCGTTTTGATGTTTTTGTGTAAACTGGTGTGAAAATTCATATGCTGAAGGGAATAGTTCCATGCTACAGTAGTTAGGAAGATGCTTTTTAAGATATTTGGGGTTTATCAGGGATAGTAAATCCAGTTTGTATTATTTCATAATCCCATTAATAATAACAATAATGATAATAATAATTATTATTTTTATTAGTATAAACAATGTTATTGTGGTGCTAAAGACTCACACATATATATATATATATATATATATATATATATATATATATATATATATATTATTTTTTTTTTTTTAAGGAAGCTGCTGTTGCTTTCAGTATCAGTCCCATCCACTCCAGTGTCTTTTTTAGTGACATGGCCAAGTAGCTTTATTAGGTTTGCACATGACATGGCACAATGTAAATGAAGATAAATAGTCATTAATATAGACCTTCAAGAAGAGAACATACCTTACTGAGTCATGCGCCAGTGGTTCAGCTGCAACTGAGGTAGATTTCTTGGAAAAAAGATACAAGGAATGTCTTGTAATTTATACTGAAGTAGCAGATATGAAAGTTTATTGAGACCAGTCAGTTGTTATATTAAACAAACAAAAAAAAGCAATAAACCAGGAATATATTCCTCAACTACTTTAGCTATGTATTCTATAATAAGTTATATGGAGAATTTTTGCAACAAATATGAATTGCAGAGACTTGGTAATATGCCAAGCCTGAAGGTCATACATGCAATGCTTGGACTTAGCAGAAAGAAATGTATGCAAGGTAAAATGAATGTTAAGCCTTAAGAATGGCACACAAAGAATTAATTTAATGCAGTTCATCAGTAAGCTCCTTTTTTAGTATTATGGGACACTCTATTAACGGTATTGAATAGTTATCCTTGTATCAAAGGTACCATCTGCTTATGCCTCCCTGTTTTACGTTCATCTCTTTGCCACCATCCATTGTGGAAATACAGAGAAAGGTGTGCAACAGGTCAGTTACTTGAAGCCTATGAATCTGAGTACTTAACACTGATTTACAGGTAACTGTTTGTTTACTGAGTAGGAGTTTAGTAATTTGCGACTGGCAATTGACATGAGCAGGGTTGTTTGACCTTACCAGGGTACCTTTCAATTGTCAAGATTCTCGCAGAATGTCCAGATTTTTGCCTCATTTTTTAGTCTGTTCTTCATAAAATTTGTGTTTTTCTGGCAAATCACGGGGATGATCTGAGAACTGAAATCACCAAGTAATGACATATATTTGAGTTTCAGACTTCAAATCCTTCATAAAATGTATGTTAACACAAACCCTGTTACTCTAGCAACTTTCTAAGTTTGTTCAGATTTCTTGCACTAAGAGGTTGAAAGGTATGGTAGGGCCCTATCAGTCATCCCTTTAATATATACTAATTTGAGGGACCAGATCCTGAAACAATATGTATGACTGGTTTGCCAGCTATGTACAACTCAAAAAGGTTAAGGTTAGTGTAGAAACATGTAACACAACCAAGTATAAGCAAGTAATTATAATACCACAAACGAGAAGGACAACAGACCAAAGTAGAAAAACTTTAATCGATCTTAATGCCTTGGCTAACAATCCTTCAAGAGATAAAACATTGCATCCAGACTTATGCATATATAGAAAACAAATCAACACCAATTCAAATTCTAATCAGAGGAACAGCAGTGTAGGTAGTAGATGTGAAAAGTTTGTACACCAATATTAGTCATCAGTTAGGTTTGGAAACAGTTAAATACTTCTTGGGAGATAACCCATTGACATGTTATATGATTGCGTTAATACAATTGTGTTTAGAACATAATTTTTTGAATTTAATGGGGAGATTTTCCATCAAATAGAAGGCACAGCAATGCTTTTGCCCCCATGTATGCCAACCTATTCATGTTTCTCTTTTAACAGTAATATTTATATAGGATGGAATTGTATAAGAAGTATGTTGTTAAATACTTCAGGTTTATTGATGACTTAGTTTTTATGTGTGAAGGGGGAGAGTCTTCAGTTTTGGTACAGTTTGGGCTTATAATGGTTTTAACTTGGGCTTTGATGGGCTGGGAGGAAGGTTGTTTTTTTGGATATAGAGTTAGAAGAAATTATAGGACAAAATTTACAAACTAGAATACACAGGAAATTTCCTGTTGTAAACCATATTTTAAATGGGAAGAGTTGTCACCCCAAACACTTAATGGAATCCTTACCTTACAGTGAACATCTAAGAATATTCAGACTTAATACTAATGAGTCCATTTTATGGGAAGATTTAAGATTTGTTTGTGCTCATTTTTTGAGCAAAGGATATGAACAAAGGGTTTTAGAGGGAGCAGTAAAAAAATTAATTAGACAAACTGAATTTCAGGAAGAAAATAGGTTTAATATACAACAGCATAATAGAAGAGATAGCCAGCAGAATAACATCAAGCACAGAAGATAAATATAGTTTGTTACAACATTTAATATAAAGGCAAATTATATATTTAGTATAGTGAAAGATTACTGGGAATTGTTATTAAAAGATAAGAAACTTAAGGACATATTGCCATATATGCCCTCACTTTCTTTAGAAAAAGGTAGAAGCATTAGAGATATAGTGGTTCACAGTCATTTTGAATGCCCTAAAGAGAATTTGTGAACTACTGTGAAAATAATAGGTATGAGACCATGTGGAAAATTTTCTGTTTATCCTTTTGTGGTACCATATTTTGATAAGATAAATGGGACTAATTTTACTCCTAGATTAAGTATTAGCTGTAATACTAAGGGAGTAGTATCCACGGTGGTGCAGCGGTAGCATTGTTGCCTCACAGCAAGAAGGTCTCGTGTTCAATTCTCAGCTAGTGTGCGGGGAGTGCTTTCTGTGTGGAGTCTGCATGTCCTCCCCGCGGGTCGAGTGGTGTTCTGAAAGACATGCGTGAATGGGCGTGCCTTCATTGAAGGTTGGGCGTCAAGCTGGCAACTCGGCACTGTGAAAATCTACTGCCAATCATTAGAGGACCGGAGTTCTGCTGAGGTGACCCCTAACCGGGAAAAGCCGAAAGACAACAACAACTAAGGGAGTAGTATATGCATTAAAGTGCTCCTGTAACTTGTTCTATATAGGTGAAACTAAAAGGTTATTTAGGACTAGGCTGCAAGAGCACTTAAGAGATATAAAAAATAGGAAAGTGGAAAGTCCCATATCACATTATATGTCATGTCATAATGGAAATAATGAGTGTTTAAGGGCTACAATATTAGAAGTTATGCAAGAATGGGATGATATTAAATTCAAAAATAGACTTCTATATAAAGAAACTGTCTGTATTCTTAAATTTGAAACATTGTCACCTAATGGGTTAAATACCGAATGTAATTGGAGGGTGTTCCGATTAGAATTTTACTTGATGTCAATTTTTGCTCTATATATGCATAAGTCTGGATGTAATGTTTTATCTCTTGAAGGCTTGTTAGCCGAGGTGCTAAGATCTATTAAAGTTTTTCTACTGTGGTCTGCTGTCCTTCTCGTTAGTGTAAAAACAGTCTGTTTGACCCTATCAACATCCCTCTATGTAAGGGTATGTGTTTTGCTTATTCCTGTTCAGACTATATAAATTAATTTGCTGCACTTTGACTTCCCAAAATTATGCACTTTGATTTGTGTGGATGACCTGATGTTAAGACATGAGAATAAATCAAGACATGCAAAAGAATGTTTAGATTAGCCCAGATCTGTGACCTAGAGAGATAAAGCCCTGACTATGATTCAGATGATCAAGTTTAGCAGTATTAGTGCTGGAGGAACCAGGTAGGAGATGATGGAAGAACGTGACTGTTGCTGCGTGCCCATCCTGGGGGAGAGAGATGAGATGTGCTGGCTTGTTGCTTCTTTGCCACCTAGAGGCACTAGCATGGTTAGAGAATGGTGAAGGCAGCAACTGTGCTGGGTGCAAAGTTTTGGGTGGTACTTTTGGCTGTTTCTGATGCTGTTTAATGCATATTGGCTTTTAAACGTTGGCGTTTTATTTGCAGTCAAACCTGAGCACTCTAGTGCACCATGTGTGGTCTAAGCAGTAGCAACTGCTTGCTACATTGCAGCAAGCAGTTTTCTACAGTTTAAAATAAATAAAAATATTCCTTTTATCTGACACATGAGCACTGTGGTGCTCCATGTGGGGTATAAACTGTAACAACTGCATTTGTAACAAGCAACTTACTGCAGTCTAAAAGAAAAAAAAAAGAAAAATGTTTTGTTTCAGTTTTTTAACTAAAACCTAAGGCTCTATGCTCAGTATAAACTGTAACAAGAAATAATTATTTTTTCTTTTCTTTTTATTTACTTTGACCTATTATATTTTTAATTGTAATATCTTGGAGTGTGACTTTTTATTATATTGTAAACTGATTTTGCAACTGGAGCTTTTCTCCTTGGGTACAAACAAGGGAGCTATTGTGCAGGATCATGTAGAGGTTCAGAAAAAGTAAGTCCAGCATAAACTCATGAATGTTTCTGAGTGGTTTGTGAATAGAGAGTTTATTGACACCCATGACAAAACCAAATTTGACTTTTCAACACCACTGCAGTTTTATGCAAAGTCCTGTCAGACTATGGACTGGGTAGCTGTTAGGGTAACAAGACTGTGAATATTTATTTCTCTAAATACCTATTTGTTTTAGTTATTTGCTAACTGGGTAAGCTCACAGGAAGCAACTGTCCTTTTTCCAGAGTGACCCAGAAGCACCCTCTAAGTTAAGCCACTTGCTCAGGGTGATCAAGTAGGTAAAAAGAGACTGAGGGAATTAAATCCATCCTGGACTACAGGGCTCCTTAACAGCTCATAGCATTAATCCACTGTGCTATCTGCCAAAATGTTATTATCAGTCTAGACTTTGGATTATCAGGTAAGGAATTATCTTGAGCATTTTGTGAGCAAAATTGGCACTCAGCTTAACCTTTGTCTTAGGTATTCTGAGAATTTATATTCTGAAAGTTACCAGTTAACTGGTCCTATGGTCCTAATTCTCAGCTTGAGCACTATTTTTCTCTTATGGCTACTGTTTCATCAAATTTGTGCACAATGCTACAAGTTCTACAGACATATGAAATATTTTTTTATAATTTATGCAACAAGGAGCCACTATCTGTGATATACCTTGAATACGACAGGCCTTCCATTAAAAGCATGACCTTACTCTGATCTCCTTCAGCCAGAGGCTTAGCTGGGGCAGGGTATTGGGAGTAGCTGCCCCCAGGCATAAGATGATAGAGGTGCAATTGGCAGCTGCAGATGTTCTGTAGTACATTACTAGCATTTAGAAATTAATGCTAATACTGAGACTGTTGTCATGACTGAAGCGCTGAAGCACTTCATGTTTAGCATTATAGCTGTAGACTTATAGCAGGGGTTTGTTACATTTTCAGCACAGAATAGCAATTGTTTAATTAAATGACTTTTTTTGTCCTTGACTTTAATTCAAGAGGAATTTTTTTTAGAACTTAACTTAGAATTGAGTGGATGCCAGTTAAGGAACTCACACAGGTCAACAAATAATGTAGCTATGATTCTGCCTTTAGCTATAAATTTAACTCTTCTAACCACTGATCTTAGTGAGAGAAGAACCTTGCAATCTTACATCAGTTTAAAATTAAGTCTATTAATCTGCCATAAAGTAGGTCATGAATTTTTCGCTAGTCTTAACACCTAAAGTTTGGGATAAATCATCACCCTATCAGGATAAGCCATCACCCTATCTTACTGAAGTATTCATTTTCATTACATCCTACATCAAAGTACTGCAATTCTTAAAAGTCTTTAAATCTAGAACATTGTGTAAAAGTTTTTCTCCTACCACATGAAGATAGCTGATCTTTTCACATACTCCGTGCATACTGCTTTGGTACTGTGCAATGTACTATGCTTTATTATTTAGTCTGTGCATAGTTTCCTGTTTGCGTCTTGCACCAGGTTGCCTGGGTCATGGCTGAAAAGGAACTACTGACCAGTATGCTTACCTGGTTATCAAACTGAAATAAATAAATAAAATAGATAATTTTACTCAGGCAAGTATAACTGACCCTGTAAGTATTTTCTTTAAGCTAAGCATTATGCAATAGTCATTTCTGTCTTGTGTTAAAATTTATGAGCACTGAATTTGTGATCTTCAGAATCCTTAGAACAGTGAGACTTAAACTACAAACAACTCCAATAACGCCCACCATGTGACAAATTGTGAACCCCTGGCAATTCCATGAAAGGGAACAGTAGCACTCCCCTCTGGTGAGTGACGGTCAGAGGCCACTAGGGAGAGCACCAGCCTGACCCTAACCACACCAGGTGGAGTGCTGCTGGGAGCAAGTAGGGGCTGATGGTGTGGTAATGACATGTGTCACACTGCTAGAACAGTCATGGCAAATGATGCAGTAAACATTAACATAAATGTATAAAAATATAAAAGCAAACATAAAAAAAGTAGCAAAATGAAGGATAGTGACAAAGAGATGGACAGACAAAAAACATGGCATTACTATTAAGGTCTGTTGCAGGTGTCCACCCTGACTGCCATATAATGTTGTACTACACGTTCACTACATATGCAACTACCCCAACTCAGATAGTTCTGCTTCGGTACATAAACTACAAAGCCCTATTGTAGGATGTGTATGCAGGTGTTCAGTGTCACTGTCCCAGTTGCCTGGATTGTGTGTGGGTGGTGTGGAGGTTACAGGAATGATATGGTGGGGTGTTCAATGTAAAGACACTGTGAAGGATGAGTGTGGAATAGTGGTCTTGTGCACATGTTGGGAGAGATATGCAAAGGCATGGCATGTACACTTCCGCAGTGGTAAGGTAGCCCAACATTTGTAGGAGGGCTCTTTGCTGTAACACATTTAGATAAGCAACTGTGTCAAACAGACAAAGGAATCACCAGGTGGTTTGCAATGACCATGGCATTAATTGCTACACACTAGGCCATATAATATGGCTGTAGCAAAAATAGACAGGAGTATGCCAGGTGAAGGTATGAATGACAGAGACATATGCTGGAGTGATGCTTGGCCAATATGTTGCCAAGGCTTCACCCTCACTCTCAACCTCACCACCTATTGCTGACCACAAACCTATCTCCCCATACAACCCCCAACTCATCCATCCCCATTGAGCCCTCCAATCATGGACTTGTACTATAAAACCCAGAAGGGCCATATAATGCAATAATGATAGCATTAATTGCCACATACCAGGCCATATAACATGGCTCTAGCAAAAACAAACAGGGGTATACCAGGTGAAGGTATGACTGTAGAGACATATGCTGGAGTGATGCTTGGCCAATATGTTGTCAAGGCTTCACCCTCACCACCTATTGTTGAACCCAACTCTATCCCCCCATACAACCCCCACCTCATCCTTCCCCACTAAACCCCTCAGGCCCTCCAACCATGGACTTGTATTATAAACCCCAAAAGGGCCTCCCACCATACTCACCCAGGGCCCGTCATAGAAACTCGCATGGATCCTGACTTGGCCAGTGTGTACAGCTGAGGGATGTAATAAGCCACTTGTATTTCAGGCACTGGGGGACATGCATTGCAGAAAGACAGAGTGATCATTTTACTACAAATAAGTAATGCATGCCGAGATGTATCTAGCTACTTTTGCACTTGACATCATTCCCAATCAGGCACCTCTCCAAAAATGAAAAAAGCTCTTGTACTCATTCCTATAGAAAGCAGTTATTACAGTTTGTACCACATATGCAGCACTACAGCACTCAGTAAAGAGAGAAAAAAAATTTTTTTTCTACTTTTAAATTGCAGAATATATAAATATATATATATATATATATATATATATATATGTGTGTGTGTGTGTGTGTGTGTGTGTGTGTGTGTGTGTGTGTGTGTGTGTGTATACATATATACATGTATGTGTATATACATATAGATATATATATATATATATATATATATATATATATATATATATAGATATATATATATATATATATATATATATATATATATATATATATATATATATATATATATATATATATATATACACTTATATATGGGTGTAGTTTTAAATTTTGAAATCCCCAAAACCTCGAACCTCTAAATCCCGATGTTCAGAAGTTCAAAGTTTTGGAATCTTAAAATGTATTAATGGAGATCACCATATAGTGTGGAACGAGAACTTTACCATTCTCTTCACTATAGTGCAATCTTGGAGTTTTTATATTTAAGTAGCAGGGGGTGTGGCGGTGCAGGGGGGCTTGCCCCCATGCAAAAACATGATTTCTGAGGTATTCTTCTTTTAGGTGTTTTTTATTTTTCATTTCGAGATTCCAAAACTTAGAACTTCTGAACATTGGGATTTAGAGGTTCGAGGTTTTGGGATTTTTAAATTTAAAAGTAGACCCATATATATATATATATATATATATATATATATATATATATATATATATATATATACTGTATATATATACTGTGTATATATATATATATATATATATATATATATATATATATATATATATATATATATATATATATATATATATATATATATATATATATGCAGATTGGTTGTTGTACTGGTCAGAGAAGACAGAGCTGTTCCACTTATACCTATATAAAGTATGGCAGGGCTAACTGCTAAGCTACAAAATGTTGCATAAGTTTCACTGACATGCATATGAACTATGGCAGTGCTAATAGGTAATCTGCAGTTCTTCAACAAAATATTATATAAGATTCACTGCTAGTTGCACAAACTCTAACAATGGTCACAGACAGGCTACAGTACTCTAATTAAATAGTACATGAAAGGGCATAAAATCATGCACACTGCTTTGCCCAGAGATCTGCTCCATTTTCTACTGGTATTGGATGGAGTTCTCCACAATTTCCTGCTGAGCTGCAAGACAAGAAAAAGACATACAGCAGCATCAATTAAATGTCAAGTTAGGGCCCAAATACCTATAAGAGAAATAACACAGCAGTGATTACATAACATTCATACAATGCATTTCAACGTCTCTCTCTTTCTCTCACTCTCTCTGACCTCTTCTACCCATGAATGCAGAATGTCAAGATGGCAATATCTCAGGTCACTGAAATGGTGCTGGCACTGCTCACCAGAATGAGATATGCCAGTGGCATTAGACACCAACATAGAAAGACTGTGCCAGGTATCCACTTTATACATAGGGCCCTCAAAGAAGTCCACAATGAAGCACCCCCAGTGGTCTCTATATTGCAAATGATGTACTTTCTTTGGGGTATACCTGGCAGCCCTGTTAACATTAATGGTCTTGAAAGGCAAGGCCATTCACCAGGTCACAGTCCTGAAAGGTATGGTAGCCTTATCTCTGTCACACACATTGATGTTGTTGATATGTGACACACACAGTATTGTGCAGCTGTGTAGTGGGACCAGTAGCAGTGCCACCACTGGGCAGCTTACAAATACATGGTAAAGCATCGTGTTTTAGGATGTGAGCAATGACATGCAAAAATTGTACAACATTGCAAACATTGTACTTGGATCACAGTGCATACATTTTTTAATACAGATCAATTTAAATTTTATTAAATTGTTCAATTTAAATTTGTTATTTTGTTCTTCAGCTCCTGTACAGGGTGTACAATTGCAGCATTTTCCTCCTGCATGAGGTCACTGACCACCCACTCATGCCGAATACACTTTGTAGGACTCATAGGACTTATATACTTTCATAAAGCTGACTGAGCCTCTTAGCATGGCATTTTCTAACTGTATGATTAGATAAATGTGCATTTCAAGAACATTCATTTGAATGAGGCTCATTAGCCTAAACGTAGCTGCACTTTTTATGGGCCTCATCAGATTATGGAAGACTGTCAATGAGCTAACTGCAATCCACAGATTTCACTGATGTATAATGATTACTAGAAGTAAACAGCTCTTACTGAAAGGTAGGTGAATTGGAAATTGTATTTTACTCACCTGTGATGGAGTGTTACTCCTTTACTTGTGTGGTATTTCATTATATCTATGACACTGTGGTACTGTATAGGTACTGGGTAGGTAAGTATAGTGACAACAATACTGCCACTGAGGGGAAGGGCTACATGCAAAGGGGATTTACTCTCATGCCAGGGTATGTTCATAGGTTCATAGGTTCATAGGTTCATACTAGGCTATCTGCCCTAGGGCATTTATAAGCCTAGCCAGAGTGTGTTTGGCTTTCGCCACCCATTTTAAATTAATTTTGCTATGCCCTTTTTCGAGGTTAGTATACTGTGCCTGTGTCTAACAGTGGCACAGAAGTGATACCCGGGGTAAACCTACGATCTCCCATCCACTCATCAAGATTCCTCTTGAAGAGAGTCAATGAGGGACTCTGCCTAACCTGGACTGGGATTTTATTCCAGAGTGAAGGGAGCCTCTGGGTTATGAATCTGTCCCTCCAGCATGTCCTATTTATTTCAGTGCTGAGGTTCAAGTCTCTCAAGTGCATAGCTCGATGGGATTTGGATTTTCTGAGGTGCAGCATGTCCATTAATTCTGGGTTGGACATGGCTTCATACGTCAGGCACAGATCACCTCTGAGCAGGCGGTATGCCACTGAGTAGAGCTGGAGTTTCTTTAACCGGGCAGCATATGGCATCTGTTTGAGCCCTTTGATCCTCTTGGTGAGGTACTTTTGGGGTCTTTCCAGTTGCTGCAGGTGTCTGGTAAGGTACATCCCAAAAGGGGCATTGTACTCAATTATGGGCCTGATGAGGGATGAGTAAAGAGGCACGATGACCTCCCCTGATCTAGATGGGAATCCCTTCATGATTAGGTGGGCTATGTAAAATGTTTTTCTAACCACTTTGGCCATGTGGTTGTCAAATGAGAGATTGCTATCAACTTGGGTCCCCAGGTCCCTAATTACTTCTTCCAGATTAATGGATTACCACCTATGTGGTAATTTGTGGGCACTTTGTTTTTTCCAAAGGGGATGACTATACACTTTTTGGCGTTTAGCTTGAGGCCATGGCTCTGGCACCAGTTGTCTGTTTCTATGAGGCCCTTTTGTAGGATGGTTGTGTCGGCTGGAGAGTCTATTATGGCACCCAGTTTGCAGTCATCTGCGAACTTGGTCAGCCACAGTCCTTCTGTGTTAGCCTGTACCTCCGAGAAATATATACTGAACAAGAGAGGTCCCAGGACTGAGCCCTGTGGGACACCACTTGTAACTGGTTTGGAGTCTGACATGGCTCCAGCAATTCTAACCATGTGGGTTTTGTCCTTGAGCCAGTTTGAAACCCATCTAGTGACATAGGGGTTTATATTTAAGCTGGTGAGCTTATCCATAATGCCTGAGTGGGGTATTGTATCGAAGGCTTTTGCAAGGTCCAGGTAGGCTGTGTGGACCACCTTCCCCTCATCAATGGCCTTGGTGACTGTTTCAAAGAAATCGACCAGGTTTAAGAGGCAGGATCTGCCCTTAACAAAGCCGAACTGGGTAGGATCCAGTGTCTGTAGGTTAGGTCCCCAATATCTTTATTTATGAGGTCCATGATGATCCTTTCCATAGCTTTGCAGACCAAGCTAGTCAAGCTTATGGGGTGATAGTTTCCAGGATCTGTTGAGGCACCACGTTTGTGGAGAGGGACCACCGTTGCTGTACGCCACTCTTTGGGTACATATCCTGTAGTAAGGTTGAGATTGAACAGTAGTTTTATGGTTGGGTTTAGTTCTTCTTGGAGTTCATATAGGACGCAGCCTGGGACACCATCTGGTCCCATTGATGCTGTGTTTTTTGCTTTGGAGAGGGCGGCTCTTACCTGAGCATCTGAGATGTCAGGGGGGCAGCACTCTGCTGTGGAGGGTAATTGATGTTGCAGGGTAAGTTAAACACAAGTTATAAGGGTTCTGTCCTGTAGGCCAAGGACTGAGAATTCAAATCATTGAATATTGATATGACACTGTTAGATGGTGCTTTGCAGGTTAATTAAAGCCACACTTGTGGCAGTACTTCCCGAGTGATTGTGTATGTGTGTGTGTGTGTGTGTGTGTGTGTGTGTGTGTGTGTGTGCTACATATGTCATGCATATATTATTCAGTGAGAGGAGTATATCTGTCACTTGTTATGTTGTGTGCATATCCTGTGAGAGAGTATATCTGACCCTAGTTGTTATCTCATGTGTATGCTATACTATGAGAGTACTATATCTGTCACTTGATATGTTGTTTGATGTAGTGATGAATTGCTGTGAGTGTGATTTTACAACTGGAGGTTGTGTTTGGTCTGGAGGTGGGGCACATGTTGCACAGCATAAAGGTGTGCATATAGTGGATCTGTACACAGCACTCATCCAACATGGTACTGTTTCCTTCCTGTGTCTGTACATCATCAACAAGTTGTCCCCTACTGCTATGGATTTTACTTGTTGAGGAAACACCTGCATTATTACCAAGAGGCTGGGCATGAGGATCTTACACTTCCAGGGAGCCATCTAAGTTTTTAGGCTATGGACCCAATGGGCAGTTCTCCACTCACACCCAACTGACATAAGTGATGAATCAGAGTATAAAATTTATACTCCATGTCCTGTGTAACAGTTCTGATCATCTCCTTCATACATCTGTGTAACAATGTTACACATCAGGCCTGTGCAACTTTCTTTGGTGATGGGGTGCATCCCACAGATATAGCCACACAGAGAGACATCTATGTACTCTCTGAAGTGACTGCATTCGCATTTTGCAGGATATCCTTTTGTAAGCCCATGTCTATCTAGGATGGCTTTATGGACCCACCTGCAATAGTGCTATGAGTTGCATTGCTCTGATCTAGGCACTGAAGTGAATGGTGTAAGCTATCAAAAGAAGGTGCACACTTTTCCTTTGCCTAACCCAGATGATATGGCATAGCAGTTCTCCGAATCATTGTGCCATACTCTTCTTGTTTCAGGAGCATGTGCCTCTGTTGGTGCCTGTAGCACTGTTGCTGCTACTAAAATATTGGGACATGTAGAGGGAATATTTTTTAAAGAAATTTTCTGGGAAAAAAACAGGGCAGATCGTAGCCCATTAGAGAAGGGGAGGGGGAGCATTGTAAAATGGTTTTGTAGCTGCATGGAAGTATGCCATGTCCTGTATTGGAAACTGAGGAGAAGAAGACAATTTGGTGGACTATGTTGTGATATTGTAGGTATCACTGTTACCTGCTTTTGTCTTATATAGTCTTATGGAGGGGATATACTGTTAAAACATTTATCTGAAGCACTCTCACACCATCCCATTTCTTGACAAAATGCTTCTAGAATATCTTGTACACAGTGAAGTTTGAATGCAAAATAGCAGTAACAGATACAAAGTGTGACAACAGAAAAGATAACAGTTATAGAAAAGTAAATGAAATAAAATTTAATATCTGAATATAACCACCTAGTTCAGTTTATAATGAAGAGTAAGGCATACCTGGATCAGATTATTTAAACAATCTGTGTTTTATAATAATATATACCACAAATGAGGTAAATAAAAAAAAAATCATCATTTCATAAATGCTGTAGTTGATAAGGTGTCAGTCAGATGCATTCACATTCTAATACCCTGCTAGAAGGTTACAAACTCCTCAGCAAATTATGAGTTCTTGCAAAATACTTGCAATAACTTTATTTAATTATCGAGTTACTCAACCCATTGTTTCAGTTTTGCTTTACAAACCATATGGTGACATAGTGTCTAGTCTGTCTCAGAACAAGAGGTGATGAGCTATAAACCTATATTTATGGGTGAACATGGTGGTTCAAGGCCACAAGGATCAGAAAAAACAAACAAAGGGCTTGTCTGGATGTGAAATACACAGCCTTTGCAACTTACAATGCTATTTAACTTTATGATGTTCTGTTAACAGCTGTGAACTCAAGTCATTCTTTTTAACAGAGCTGACTCTGACATATCACTGATAATGGTTACACAACAGTAATTATTTTGTATGTCTCTTCTTTTTGCTTCTTATAGTATCAGAGGAACCATTTATACACCGTTTTGGTGTTAAGTGATGAAACCATGGAATGCCCCCCCAAGTATGTACAATAACACAGAAATTAATGGCAAAATGTGAGCCTTCTAATCCAACCAGTCTCTGTTTGTCTTGCCTTCCAGGCAATAGTAACCTATAGGAAAATAAGCTTGAGACACTCATCCATTATGATTGCTTCAGTCTCTAAAGTATGTATCATTCTCATAGGAGCCTTACATGGCAAATTATGTATCTCATCCAAAAAGATCACATTAATAGCGTGTTCACTTTCTGTTACACTATACATTGTCAGGATCATGGAAAAATATGCTTTTGACAATAGATATGGGCAACTTGGACTTACTAGACCAATAGTTTCCCTTGCTAATGGATACGATGGTGGTGATCTTATTTAACCCCTTTCTTCATCGTTTTTCTCCCAAACAGGTTATCTTTATCCGAGATCCATGCTGCTTTAAACTCCCACCCCATCAAATAGGAATTTCTTGTCTGTTGAGGAAGCTTCTTTTTTTTTCCTTCAGTAATTTCAGCACACTTACACTAACTCTCTTAAAATTATCCACTCCCCATCTTCAGATGTTTCTAGTCACCTGTTATGACTTTGTTTGCACCCCTCCCCAAAATGCTGCCTGTTGAACTTTGTACAATTCATGGGAGTAAGTAAAAGTTGCAGCTATGTCCCATCTTTCCTAAGAGATAAACACAGGCTATACATATATACCTATTCATATAGCCTCATGAAAAGTCCCAGCATAATGTCAACTGCCTTGTTTATTTTTATTTTTGGTGGGCTGTATCACGGTTTCCTTTCAGCCATGACCCAGGCTAAAGTTCTTCTGTGCAGCTCCTATCTTATGGCTTTGTTGAGATGAGTGTTTATGAATCAGCACAGTTCTCCTGATTTGGTTTCCCAATTATCTTTACAGAAGAACACCACATTGTTTGCCTTCTTTTGGTAATGCACTTTTTATCCTAGTGTCCCTATTTACTCATATTGTCTTCTTGCACTGATTGATTTATTTAATGTTGCCATCTGAAATGATTACAGCACTGCACCACAGCAGCAATTAATGCCTCTCTGTGTTTCTCCCAGTGCTTTGCTCTGTGAAAGCATCTTCTCATGAGGGGTGCTCTTGGAATCTACTTACTTACACAAAAGGCGCTGAATAATAATGTAAGATGCTTGTTGGCATGCAAAGTGCCATTAATAACAGAACATCCTTGCGCTGAATTACCTGCTGTGATGTGCAGAAGGAAAAGGTTAACTAAAAGTAAAGCATTAGAACATTATTTCCTCTACAGAACAAGACCTGAGTAAATGCAGCTGGCCTTGTAAGATTAGATGGCCTCTGTTTATTGCCTTATTGAAAGTCCATTGTACTGTCTTGCAAACAGTACAACTCATATCACCCACACTATCTCTTTTGTGAAGTAGGGTGTGTGTCTTGATTTCTTTTGTCTTGGAATGATAGCAATAATTGTTACAATGACATTGTAAAAAAGCAGTTTTTGCATGACATTTAACTTCTAACAAAAGAACGCAGATGGCTTTAGGAAACCACAGACATTTTTTTCTCAAATTGCTGTGCCTTAAAAGAAGTATTTTAGAAGCTTCTTCCTTAACATCACTGAAATTATTCTACCTTGGGGAAATCAGTGTGAAAGGCATTTACAAAATACTGCAGTAAAATGGATGCTGTAGGAGTTGATATTTCACAATTATTTATTGGAAGGTTTTCTTATTTCTTATATCATTCTTAAACATGTACAAATAAAAAGGAATTAGATGACAGACTACTATAACATTGGTAGGCATGTACTTATTCATTTATATTTACTTTTTATAAACTATTTGTCTTGTACTTTTTATTATTTCTGCCAATGACGTTTGCTTAAAAATAGTAGTACTCGTTGAGAAACCCTTATGCATAGCTAAAGCAAGGTATAGCTGCAACTAAGCAAAAAGTTAAATGTTTTACTGGAATGATACAAATGATAAAAAAGAAGATAAGTGGTATTCAGAACCAAACAGCACACACCGTTGTACAAATTGTTATGCACTGATCAGCGTGTAAATTTGCACAATGATGTGCAAATTGTGCAAATTTATGCATTGATCAGTGAAATGCAGGAAGAGGGTGAGTCTGAGATTCTTGTAATGTGACTGCACTACCAGAAAAATGGTGTGGTTTGCAAAGTATGCCTACGAAAGTACAATGACATGCAATTTAGTCTCAGCATGCTAGGGAGAACTATGCAAATAACAAACTCAAACATGGCAGAGTGATTCAGAAATGTATAAAATTAGTTTAATGAACCATGGCAATTATTTCTTCTGAACTCCATGATTTTCCAATGTACATTAGTTCACTTGCATTATGATGCTAGAAGTAGCGCCAGCATTAGCAGAGCAGCATATGTTAGAGACAGTGTCTGGAATGTCGTCTGCCATCTCCCTGTTTGCAAAAGATGTGTCTGCCACTGACTAACATATCATCACCTCCACAACCAGGACATTGTTGACCTCCAATGTGTGGAAGAGACACCATATAGAAGTTAGAAGACATATTTTACCCTCACATGGTATCAGGGAGGATGTGCATAATGCCAATCCCAGTGGACAGGAAGGTCTGGGCAGCATTAATTATTCTTGCTACTGGGATATTTCAACACCAACAAGGAGCATGTTTCACAGACAACAGCCTCATGACTCCTGCTCCAGTTCCTTGACATGATGACGCTGCAGCATGTGGAGGAGTATGATGGGATTCCATGGACAGCAAGAGGAGACAATCACCAATTTTGAGGAGATTCTTTGAAATAGTTCATTTCTGTCAGGTGCTGGGGGTCATTAACTGCACCTATATTTCCATTAATGCCCCATCTACTCCACATGGTGTCTGGCATGTTATCCAGATAGGCTTCTGTTTTATTAACTGCCAGGTAGGGTGCAATGCACAAGGATTATACAGTGTGTCAGATTTGTATACAAGTAGAAATGGTTTATACCAAAACTGATCTAAGGACCTGTAACAGTTTTTAGTGCTTAATAAACACTTTTTACTTTGTCCTACAAGAACCATTTTGTGGATTTCCTTGTTGGTTTGTTGATTTATGTGTATTTAGTATCATTTAACAGTATTTCCATTGGTGAACCACCTTGCATTCTATTTGGTGGATTCCTGGGTCATTATCTATACTCAGATTTCCATCAGTGCTCCATCTCCTTCACATGGCATCTGGCATATCAACCAGATAGGCTTCTAATCCATCAGCTGCCAGGTGGGGTGCAATGCACAGAGATTATACAATGTGTCCAGAAGAAAAGAACCAAGAACCACAAGTAGTTGAAAGTAGAGGTCCAGGAACCACACAAACCAAAGTCCAAACCAATTTATTGACAATAAAAACAGACCAAATGCAGTCAAGCGCTTTCGTCTTTAGCAAAGACTTCTTCAGAACTGCTTGGCATGGTAATGTCCAACCTTAAATAATCCTAATACATCATGTGATCAACATATGCTCAAACATTTACATGACTCAACTTTACCAAGAACCACAAGTAGTTGAAAGTAGAGGCCCGGGAACCACACAAACCAAAGTCCAAACCAATTTATTGACAACAAAAACAGACCAAATGCAGTCAAGCGCTTTCATCTTTAGCAAAGACTTCTTCAGAACTGCTTGGCATGGTAATGTCCAACCTTAAATAATCCTAATACATCATGTGATCAACATATGCTCAAACATTTACATGACTCAACTTTAGTTTAGTACACATTAGTTATAAAACTTCAAAATTGCATAAAAAATAAACAACAAACAATAAAAATAAAAATGAAAATAATATTGAGAACAGGAATAGTGTTACAGCAACAAATGTATGAATAACATGGCATAATCAGCCCTCAAGATGTTTTAGCTTTAATATAGGTGTAATAGAACAAGATTTATTCAAACCGGAGGGGGGTAAGGGCGTCACACACAAGAATCCATATGAGCTCTTTTTTGGGAAGATGTTTGTCAGTGTAAAAGCCCCTTGGATCTGGTTCCAAGAAATCAATCACCATAAATTTTAAAAGGTGACCAGGCTATGCAGAAATATGTCTGTACAGTGCATTAATTGTCTTCCATTTCTTGATTTCATTGAGATGTTCATATATTCTCTCTTTCAAGGCTCGACCAGTCTTGCCAATGTAAAATGCTTTACACTGTTGGGAAAGTGCACCATAAACCATTGCCCTGGATGAACGATTAAAATATTATTTCACCTCATATTTCTTGTCTTTGATGAAAAAAGACTCACAACAGAGTATATGTTGACAGTAGTTACAGTGGTTACATTTGTACATACCTTTTGGTCTATTGGTACTAAGTTTACCCAAATTCCTTTCCAGTAAACTTTTAAAACATTTGTCTTTCCTAAATACTGTCTTTAGGTTTGGAACCAAATAATACATTACACCATCATCAATGGAAGTAACAATAGACCAAAATTGAGTAACCACATCAACAACGTTGTAGGTGTTCAAAGAAAAAGTAACAATCAAGGCTTGTTCGTACCACTTGTCTGAATTATAATCACCAGAGGTCAATTGCCCTAATAAAGATAAGGAATGACAGGGGTTATCACAGATTGGTAATAGGGGATGGTACAGACCCTTACTCCTTTTGTCACATACTTCATCTTTGATGGATACTAAAAGAACTGGTGGGTAAACATATCCAAGAGTTTTTCAATCTCCACCAAAAATAATGCATTATCAGATATCATCTGAGCAAGTCGGACTAGTTATCCCTTGACAACTGCTCTTTTTATAAATTTGGGATGCCAACTGTCGTAGTGGAGATAACAATTAGAAAAAGTTTTCTTACAAAAAATGTTGGAGCTAAAGCAACCCTTTGAATAATCTCTTGACACTAGGACATCAAGAAATGCCATCTTGTCCTTGTCGAAGTTGTGGGTAAATTTAAGAAGGGTGCTATTATTGATGTACATTAAAAAATCGTTCAGTTTTGTCAAAGAATCTGTCCAAATGATAAAGATGTCATCCAGGTACCTAATATAAAATGACCAACTGTCAGCAAATATACTATTGAATGCAAATTGTTTCTCCCAATATGCCATGAATAGGTTGGCACAGCTCAGGACATATGAGGCACCCATTGCCACTCCACTCATTTGTTTGAATAGTTGTCCTTCAAAATATAGAAAGTTGTTGCTCAGGACTAATTCCGTGACTGTGATAGCTGTGTTGGTGTTGTTGTTCAATAGCCCTATGTCAAACAGCATACTTTCCAGCCAATCAAGTCCCTCCTTGTGTGGAATGACCGAATAAAGATCTTGTGCATCTATTATGACAAGTATACAATCTGGTGTGAATTGTAAATTTGCTAATAAGGATAAGAAATCCCATGAGGGTAGGTAGGGTGTAATGCACAGAGATTATACAGTGTTTCAGATTTGTATATAAGTAGGAATGATTTATGCCAAAACTGATCTAAGAACCTTTAACAGAGTTTTTACTGCGTAATAAACACTTTACTTTGTCCCACAAGAGCCATTTTGTGGATTTCCTTGGTGGTTTGTGGATTTGCTGTGTGTATTTAGTGTCATGCAACATTATTTCTATTGGTGAACTAACTTGCATTCTATTTGGTGGATTCCTGGGTCATTGTCTATACCCATATTTACATCAGTGCTCCATCTCCTTCACATGACATCTGGCATATCAACCAGATAGGCTTCCAATCCATCAGCTACCAGGTGGGGTGCAATGCATAGAGATTATACAATGTGTGTTTGATCCAGACAGTTACTATGATTCTCATATGTAACACATATGACCTGTACCAGGGTTTAGTGCATGGTGACTTTCCACAGGATCATCTAATCGGTAGGTGTGTACATTCCCAGCCACACAAGTCATAGATATGCCTATTCCCATTAATGTAGAAAGTAGGCCACCCATAATGATTTCCACTGTTGTGTTCTGCAGGTGATGCAGGATATGCCATGGAACCATGGCTAATGACTCCGATCCATAGTCCATGGGGGAAAGGGCTTATAACACTGTAATGTCGCAAGCAAGAAAAATAACTGAATGAGTGTTCAGAATTATGAAAACTCATTTTCACTGTTTGTAAACATCTGATGGAGCACTGCAGTATGCATCTGAGACCTGCAGTAAAGTACTTCTGGTCAGTTCCATGCTACAGAATATAGGTTCATAGGTAAGTACTAGGCTATCTGCCCGAGGGCATCTATAAGCCTAGCCAGAATGTGTTGACTTTCGTCACCCCCTTAGATTAGTTCCCTGTGCCTCTGTCCAGAAGAGCCACTGCAGTGATCCCCGGGGTAAATTTTCTGTTTCCCATCCACTCATCAAGGTTTCTCTGGAAGAGTGTTAGTGAGGGGCTCTGCCTAATGTAGATTGGAATCCTGTTCCAAAGCATGGGGAGTCTCTGGGATAGGAATCTATCCCTCCAGCACATCCTATTTATCATTGTGGTGAGGTTTAGATCCCTAGAGCATGTGGCTCTCAGGGATTTTTTTTTTTTTTTTTTTAGGTGGAGCATGTCCATCAATTCTGGGTTGGACACGGCCTTGCATGTCAGGCAGAGATCACCTCTGAGTAAGCCGTATGCAACCAAGTACAGCTGGAGTTTCTTCAGTCAGGCTGCATAGGGCATTTGTTTGAGGCCAGTAATCCTCTTGGTGAGGTACTTCTGTGGTCTTTCCAGATGTTGCAAGTGTCTTGTAAGGTACATCCCAAATGGGGCATTGTACTCTATGATGGGTCTGATGAGTGATCAGTAGAGGGGCACAATAACCTCTTTTTTCTAGATGCAAACCCTTTTATGATTAGGTGGGCCACATAGAAGGATTTTTCTAACCACCTTGGCAATATGATTATCAAAGGAGAGATTGCTATCTACTTGGGTCCCCAGATCCCTTATTACATTTTCTGTATTTAGGGGACTACCACATATGTGGTAGTTTGCAGGTACTTTGTTTTTTCCAAAGGGGATGACTATGCACTTTTTGGCATTTAGCTTGAGGCCATGATTTTGACACCCGGTATCCGTCTCAGTGAAACCCTTCTGGAGGATGTCTGTATCAGCTGGAGAGTCAATTATGGCCCCCAGTTTGCAGTCGTCTGTGAACTTGGTCAGCCATAGTCCTCCTGTGCTTGCTTGTACCTCTGAGAGGTATATACCAAACAGGAGGGGTCCCAGGACTGAGCCCTGGGGGACGCCACTTGTAACCGCTTTAGAGTCAGACCTAGAGCCTACAACTCTCACTGTGTGGGTTCTATCCATGAGCCAATTGGCAACCCATCTCATGATGTAGGGGTTTATGTTCAGGCTGGTGAGCTTTTCTATAATATGAGACTGGGGAATCTTGTCAAAAGCCTTTGCAAGGTCTAGGTAGACAGTGTGGACCTCCTTTCCCTCATCTAAAGCCTTGGTAACTGTCTCAAAGAGGTCCACCAGGTTTAGGCGGCATGATCTGCCCTTAACAAAGCCAAACTGGGTCTGGTCCAATGTTTGGAGGTTCCCAATGTCTCTGTTAATGAGTTCCATGATGATAAGGCGATAGTTCCTGGGGTGTGTTGTGGCTCCACCTTTGTGAAGTGGGATAACTGTTGCTGTGTGCCACTCTATGGGTACATAGCCTGTAGAGAGGCTGAGTTTGAACAGTATGTTTAGGTGAGGGGTTAGTTCATTTTGGAGCTCGTGTAAGACACAGCCTGGGGCACCGTCCAATCCAACTAAAGCTGTGATTTTGGCTTAGGATAGAGATGTTTTAACCTGTGTATCAGTGATTGCTGGGGCTCTACATTTTTCTGGTATGGTTATGGGCCCTTTAGGGGGTGAGAGGGGGGTGAAGCTTGCACTAAACCTTTCTGCCAGAATGTTGGCAATATCAATCGGTTGAGTGTATTTTGTGCCATTCTGCACTAACTCAGAGCAGATCTGAGAGTTTCCACTTAGGTTCTTGACATAGCTGAAGAACACTTTGTGGTTATCTTTGGAGTCCTTAGCATTTTTTCTTTTGAAGCTAGCCTTGGATGATTTTATGAGGGATCATAGTTTTTTGCTGATACTGATCAGGGATGTCTTTCCTTCTTGGGATTTTTCTCTTTAATGTACTAGTTTCCTCCTATTGTATCACTTGTTTATGGCAGGGGTCCACCAGACTGGTTTCCTTTTCTTGGAGGAGTGAGTCTTGGTTTTGCTTGGGATAGCACGATACATACATTTTTGCAGGTGCTCATAGAGTACCTTTGTAAGGGATTCAGCAGCTTGGACAACATTGTCCTTTAGCATGGGGGCTGTGAACCTTTCCACCTAAGTCTTGAGTAATGTGAAGTTTGCTTTTGAAAAGTTTTTCACAGTGGTTTCCTTGATTGGGGATGGGGGTGGAATGTGGATATTCAGTGTGATTAGTCTATGGTTTGATCTAACCAGCGAGGGGTTGACCTCCGGTGTGGAACACCGGGCCCATGTTGGTGATGACCAGGTCCAATATGTTGTCACCTCTGGTGGGGGTGTTGACCAGTTGATCCAGGGCATTCGAGTTTATAAATTCTAGGAAGTGTTGGGCAAGGGAGTTAGTACTTGAGTAGTTCTCCCAGTTAATGTTTGGGTAATTGAAATCACCCAATATTAGGGTGTTTGCTAGGACCTTCATATTTTCCAGTGTCTCCAGAAACACGGAATGGGGGTCCAGGGTCATGGTGGATGATCTGTATCAAGCTACAACTTGAATTGCAGTTTTGCCCATTATTAGTTGCACATCAATGATCTCTGAGGCATCGTGCTGCACCACTAACCTGGAGGTGTGGGTATCCTTGATGAATATGGATACACTCCCACCTTTTGTGTTTTGGTCTGGGTTCTGTGGCCGAAAAGTATGGTATGAGTTATAGCGTGGTACTGCTGGGGTGCTCTCTGGAGCCTTAAATCAGGTTTCTGTTACTGCACAGATATTGATGTTCTCCATACTGAGGAGTGCCTCGAGTGCATGCATTTTGAGGTTTAGACATCTGGCATTGAGTAGCATTACCCTCAGTTTTTGGTTACTCTGCTATTTACGGTGGTGGGTTTGTCTTTTGAGCCTTGCCTAAAAAAGGCACTGTAGGGAGGCAAAAGCCTTGGCCAGTATTCAGAATCCTAAGGGTGACAGGTGCAAGCCATCTCTTGGGAAGCAACGTGGCTTGTCGAGCATGTCATCCCAGGTGGACAGATATGAAAGCAGTTGCAAACTAGGAGCATCAATCACACTGCTGAACAGACCTGTGGAAACAGGAGAAGAGTCCAGTGAAGCATCATCAGAGAAATGAGGAGCACAAGTACCCAATGCAAGGCAGACGCAGGTGCAATACCTAGACCACAGTTCTCAACATCTTAGCAAAAGAAATCTGGACAAAACCTAAAGAAATGGTAGGGGGGGCAAAGGCCCAAAAATAGCGATAAATTTTAAATATTGCACTTATAAACTTAGAAATTTGCTAAAATAGCATGATTTGTGTTAGCATGCTTTTTCTGAAGGATATGAAGTCTGAAATTCAAATGTATGTTATTATTTATTGATATCAATCATCAGTGATTTGGCAGAAAACTACATATTTTTTGAGGAACAGACCAAAAATATCAGGCAACAATCTGAACATTCTGCAAAAATAGGGACAGTTAAGAGGTACGCCTAAAGCACTGGCAAAAAGCTGACACATGGTCCAGAACTATAGACCATGATATAGATAACACAGAATAAATTTGGTATATGCATTAACACACTAAGTATATTTGCTATAGTGCATTGACTGACTGCACTGTCCATCGTGCTTTACCTTACTCCACAGGGGAATGGGCAGAGCACAGCCATCATTATTTGCACAGCTGTGGTAGGCACAGTGACAAAGGACAGTGCCACTACATAAGTGTAAGAACTACAGGAGGTAGATTTGGCAGCAATGCATGTGACTAGGAGGTTGCTGGTGTTATGGATCTCATTCTCCATGGTTGGGGTGGATGTGCCAAGTTTTGAACACTGGTAAGGTGGACTGTGTGCTCCTGCAGTGTCAGAACTGGAGGTGTCCTGACCAATGGATGGTGCAGGACTTTGAGATTGTGTACAGAAACCCTCCTATGCCTGTCCATGTGGGGAGGCACCAAATGCTTAGCACTCATGACCCCATGAATATCCACAGTGCACTCAGCAAAACAACAGAGGATAGGGATTGGCACAGAACTGTGGGGATGAGAGTGGTCTGCCTGGCAGGATGTTTCTGTGGTGGAATAAGAAGAATGTCAGCCACAGTAATGAGAGTTTTCACACTGAGAGGTGGAGGCAGCCAATGCCAGAGGTGACAGTGATGCAGTCTCTGGAGTGGTGAATGCAGTCTGCCCACATGTGGCTTCTGACTGTTCATTGTGCAGCCAACACCTCACACCAATATAGTTGGGATTTGCCAGTATCCTGAAGGATGTCCCAGTGGAAGCTAACATGGCCACCACTGCCATCTACAGTAGTTTATGCTCTATGTCCCAATATGCCATATCACCCTGGATGGGGTGCAGGATCTCCTGAAGTTTCTGCAGCAGTTGCACTTCCTCATGCAGACCATGCATCATAGTCAATATCTCCATAATGGTGTATGTAGTGGCCATCTGTGCCTGCAACACTGACCTGTGCATCTGCTCATTGATGCCAAGGGTGACACCCAGGTCAGGGAAAGTCCTAGAGTCATGATGGCAAAAGACATGTACACATCTCTTCCCTATGTAGGGTGCACGCACCTTGGAGGTATCACAGTCACTGATGTTGTCCATTCTGGTAACTCCTGTGTGGTATATCTGGAGATAACATGTACAGGGCATCCTGTATTAAACACAGGGGATACAAAAGGTTTATTTTTTCCCTCCATCATATCTCATCTGTGGGCATTACTGACAGTTCCACTGTGTAATCAGACTATGCCATGAGCATGGTTCCACAGGTGACCTGCTGATATCAGGCATGCTAGCCTGCTGTGCTGTGCAGTCCAGCAGTGGAAGCAGAACTGCATAATTGGCTACCACTCTCACTGATTGATGACCAACTTCACTCCCCCTTCTGCTCCCCATCTTCACCTGTCCCCTACGTTTCTACTTTTATACTTCACTAACCACTTCCGCTTATCACCTCTACACTCTGCTGTTTCATTTATAAAACTTACATAACAGGCACCTCACAAACTACTCATAGGTTCATAGGTTGATACTAGGCTATCTGCCCTAGGGCATTTATAAGCCTAGCCAGTGTATGTTTGGCTTACGCCACCCTTTTAGATTAGTTGACTGTGCCTCTGTATAGTAGGTCACAGAAGGTAGCCCTTTTAAGGTTTGTTTACTCTACCTCTGTCAAGCAGCGACACAGAAGAGATCCCAGGGGTAAACTTACGATCTCCCATCCATTCGTCAAGATTTCTCTTGAAGAAGGTCAGTGAGGGGCTCTGCCTGACATGGATTGGGATTTTGTTCCAAAGTGAGGGGAGCCTCTGGGATATGAATCTGTCCCTCCAGCATGCCCTATTTATTTCTGTGCTGAGGTTTAGGTCCCTGGAGCGTGTAGCTCTAAGGGATTTAGATTTCCTGAGGTGAAGCATGTCCATTAATTCTGGGTTGGACATGGCTTTATACGTCAGACACAGATCGCCTCTGAGTAGGCGGTACGCAACTGAGTAGAGCTGGAGTTTCTTTAGCCAAACTGCATAGGGCATCTGTTTGAGCCCCTTGATCCTCTTGGTGAGATACTTTTGGGGTCTTTCCAGTTGCTGAAGGTGTCGAGTAAGGTACATCCCAAACGAGGCATTGTACTCAATTATGGGCCTGATAAGTGATGAGTAGAGGGGCACAATGACCTCTCTTGATCTAGATGTGAACCCTTTCATGATAAGGTGGGCTATATAGAAGGTCTTTCTAACCATTTTGGCAATGTGATTGTCAAAGGAGAGATTGCTATCTACTTGGGACCCCACGTCCCTAATTACTTCTTCTGTACTTAATGGATTACCACCCATGTGGTAATTTGTGGGCACTTTGTTTTTTCCAAAGGGGATGACTATGCACTTTTTGGCATTTAGCTTTAGGCCATGGCTCTGGCACCAGTTATCCATCTCTGTGAGACCCTTTTGGAGGATGCTTGTGTCATTCGGAGAGTCGATTATAGCACCCAGTTTGCAGTCATCTGTGAACTTGGTCAGCCATAGTCCACCCGTGTTAGCCTGTACCTCGGAGAAATATATACCGAACAAGAGAGGTCCCAGGACTGAGCCTTGTGGGACACCACTTGTAACTGGTTTAGAGTCTGACATGGCACCTGCTATTCTGACCATGTGAGTTCTATCCCTGAGCCAGTTTGCAACCCATCTTGTGACACAGGGGTTGATATTTAAGCTGGTGAGTTTATTTATGATGCCCGAGTGGGGTATTGTGTCAAAGACCTTTGTGAGGTCCAGGTAGGCTGTGTGGACTACCTTCCCTTCATCTATGGCTTTGGTAACTGTTTCAAAGAAGTCGACCAGGTTCAAGAGGCAAGATCTGCCCTTAACAAAACCGAATTGGGTAGGATCCAGTGTCTGGAGGTTCCCAATGTCTTTGTTTATGATTTCCATGATGATACATTCCATAGCTTTGCAGACCAGGCTAGTCAGGCTTATAGGGTGATAGTTTCTGGGGTCTGTTGTGGCACCACCTTTGTGGAGTGGGACCACTGTTGCTGTATGCCATTCCTTGGGAACATATCCTGTAGTAAGGCTGAGATTGAACAGTGACTTTATATGAGGGTTTAGTTCTTCTTGGAGCTCATGTAAGATGCAGCCCAGGACACCGTCTGGTCCCATTGATGCTGTGTTTTTAGCTTTGGAGAGGGCAGGTCTCACCTGTGCATCTGTGATCTCAGGAAGGCTACACTCTGTTGGGATAGACATTTGCTCTTTTGCGGGGAAGGGGGGGAGACGTTTGCACTGAACCTTTCTGCCAGGATGTTGGCAATGTCTGTGGGTTCAGTGAATTTTTTGTCATCTTGCACTAACTCAGAGCATATCTGGGAGTTGCCTCTCAGGTTTCTGACATAACTAAAGAAGGCCTTGTGATTATCTTTAGTGTCTTGTGCAATTTTTCTTTCAAAGCTGGCCTTAGAAGATTTTATGAGGAATCGTAGTTTCTTGCTAGTACTGATCAGTGACGCCTTCCCTTTTTGGGATTTTGCTCTGTCATGTAGTAGCTTTCTCCTTCTGTTGTATAGCCGGGGTCCACCAGACAAGTCTTCTGCCTTTGGAGGAGTGAGTCTTGGTTTTATTTGGGATAGCATGCTCCATGCATTCCTGTAGGTGTCCATAGAATGCTTTTGTAAAGGATTCTGCATTTTGGGCCATATTGTCCACTGGCCCGGGGGCTTTGAAGGATTCCACCTCAGTTTTGAGAAGTGTGAAGTTTGCTTTTGAGAAGCTCTTCACCATGGTTTCCTTGGCTAGGGGTGGGGATGGAATACGGATGTCCAGTGAGATTTGTTTATGGTCTGATCTTACCAACTTACTCTGTTCTGCTCATACCTCTGAACTGCTATGATTTAGACACAGCACTATGATTTAGCCCATCAAATATTGACTTATTCCTTTTAGTTTACTGATGTTCCTCATAAAGTCAGACCTGGTTATGGACACATACATTATTAAATAAATAAATTAAGCCTATACAAAGACCTGTGCCACTAACAATATAGGATCTAGTATATAAAGACCTTCTGCTGTAAAATGTAGAAAGTGCTCCAGTTTTTTGACCCTCTGCAATGATTTTTAAATGCCAGTGCTATGATTTTTCTTGCTCAAAGTTTGAGAGTTATACTACTGCCTGCAATTCCACCTTTACATTTCAGCTGTGGTACCTCATTATTTGCTTCTGCCCCAAACTAATCACTGTGCTCTCTGGATTAAGCTGCATCCTGCATGCATATTCAGCACAACATACTTTCTCTAATTAAATGTTACATGCTATTACCAACATAGTCTTAGCATCTCTGCTTTATGCATATTGTAGGACAGCAGTCAAAATGTCTGTGCCCTCTAATAGCTACTACGTATCCACATTTCACCTAAACAGCTAACATGATGGCCTCAGCAAATAATAAGTGTTGGCTAACCATACTCCTTGTCTTACCCAACAAATAGTAAGTGTTGGCTAACCATACTCCTTGTCTTACTGCTAGTTGGTTGCTATTCTGCAACTCCTCCATTCTCATTAGTCACCCACCTCTGTTACCCTTCTATAGCAGAACATGAAACATGCTTGTTGCCCCTCCTAACCCCTTCATTCAAAATATCCTGCATATCACTAAAATGGACTTGTAACAATCAGAGTATCAAGACCCTTTCTTAATCTAAATCTTGTGCTGTCAATTGCAAGGAATTCATGCTTATCAGTATCCCAAGGAAATCATACTTATCAATATAGCAGTACTGCTTTTGTACCACCCCATTACTAATTTAGTACCTCATGCAGTCAAATCAAACAAATATCATAAGATTTTCACACTTTAGTAATCTAATCATTATGGGTCTCTAGTGAGTTTACTCTGCCTAATCTATAGAACTACTTATAATGACTTTGTAACCTCACTTGGACACTGCATCACTTTGACACCATTCCAAAACACACATTACTAACTGTGGTCACAGGCTGACTACATCCTTGTGTTCACAACACCCTCAACTCATGTTTCTTCATAGACCCTGCCTTCCACATCTTGGCATCATAATTTGTAAAACCCTATTGAAATTCATGACATCTGCACATAAAACATATCCAGAGAAAAGCCCCTAACCTTCCTACAAATAAGAATTGATATGAAGTTGTTCTATCCCGCCTTCATTCTCACTGATGGGTTTGGAGGCGATCCTCGACTCTGACTCTGCCAAATGCAAAAGCTCGAGGTCTTCAACCAGCTCATTGCCTACTCCCTATCCCATGATGCACTGGTGCTTCCCTCAGATCTCATTTACCACTGCAACAGATCGGGAGCGCTTCGACAGCTCTGGCCAGTAAAAGTTTGATATTTCATTAAAAAAAATTATAGTTTAGCTTGATAGTTAGTTTTCTAGTAGTTAGTTTTTCTTTCTCATATTACTGTACTTATTTAGCTTTAAAACTTAGAGTGTATGTTTTTGCTAGTTGTTAGTGGCCGTTTTTTTTCTAGGCCATTTTTTCTACAACTCGTTTTAGTTTGAGGGTTGTTTAAATAGTGATTTTTCCCTACCCTAGAGTGTGTTAAGCTTAAGCCCAGGTTTTTAGGGCAGTAGTTCTTCTCGTACTGTGTGTTTTTATTACAGATATTGTAGAAGTTAGAGCCCTGTTTTTTTATTACGGCTATCTTATATAGTACTGTGTGTTTCCCTACTAGTTAGGCATATAGTGTGTTCTTTGCCTTTGTTTAAGAGTTGCATTGTAATTCAATTACAGCTAGAGATTAATAGTTTCTGCCATGTCTCAGCAAGAGAAAGCTAAATCTGGATTTAAAAAGTGTCCTAAATGTGAACATAAAATGTCGATGACAGATGGTCACACACAATGGGTTTATTGTTTAGGTGACGTCCACCTACAGGAGAACTGTGCCATCTGTCGTTCCTTTAGCTCTCATATTCCTCATGAACGTAGGAGCAAGCTAATAGCTAGGGGATTATTGAAGTCCTCTTTCCAGGAATCTTTAGATAAGGACAAACTAGACAAGCCTTCAAAATCCTCCAATACTTCATCTTCCAAGTTGTCTTCTGGGTCAGAGCCAAAAAAGGGTTCATCGACCTCTAAACCAAGTCAGACTGCCACCTTGGCTCCATTGCTTTCGGAACCAGAGGTTGTTGCTGTTCATAGGTTCATAGGTTTATACTAGGCTAACTGCCCTAGGGCATTTATAAGCCTAGCCCAAAGTTATGTGGCTTACGCCGCCCCTTATGTTAGAAATACTGTGCCCATTAGTTTGTTGTACCTCTGTCCAGTAGTGACACAGAGATGAATCCCGGGGTAAACCTACGATCTCCCATCCACCGGTCAAGATTTCTCTTGAACAGAGCCAGCGAGGTGCTCTGCCTCACATGGACCGGGATTTTATTCCACAGCATGGGGAGTCCCTGGGTGATAAATCTATCCCTCCAGCACGTCCTATTTATATCCCTGCTAAGGTTTAAGTCTCTTGCTCTAGTGGTTTTGGTGGATTTGGATTTTTTGAGGTGGAGCATGTCCATTAATTCCGGGTTGGTCATGGCCTTGTATGTCAGGCACAGGTCACCTCTGAGCAGACGGTATGCAACTGAATAGAGTTGGAGTTTCTTCAGTCTGGCAGCATATGACAGGTTTTGGAGTCCCTTTATCCTTTTGGTGAGGAACTTTTGGGGTCTGTCCAATTGCTGCAGGTGTCGGGTGAGATACATCCCGAATGGGGCATTGTACTCGATCATTGGTCTGATAAGTGAAGAGTACAGGGGAACAATGACCTCACTTGATCTGGATGTGAATCCCTTCATGATCAGGTGGGCAATGTAGAAGGTCTTTCGAACCACTTTAGCAACGTGAGCGTCAAACGAGAGGCCACTGTCAACCTGGGTCCCCAGGTCCCTGATAACCTCTTCTGTGCTTAGTGGGTTGCCACCTATATGGTAGCTTGGGGTTACCTTGTTTTTCTCGAAGGGTAAGACTATACACTTTTTTGCGTTTAACTTCAGGCCATGGCTCTGGCACCAGCTATCAGTTTCCGTGAGACCCCTCTGAAGGATGTCTGTGTCCGATGTACTATCCACTATGGCACCCAGTTTGCAGTCATCCGCAAACTTTGTCAGCCATAGCCCTCCTATGTTTGCCTGTACTTCTGAGAAGTAGATGCCAAACAATAGGGGGCCAAGGACTGAGCCCTGTGGGACTCCACTTGTAACCGGCTTGGAGTCTGACATGGCTCCAGCAACTCTAACCATGTGGGTTCTGTCCTTTAGCCAGTTTGCAACCCATCTTGTGACATATGGGTTTACATTTAAGCTGGTAAGTTTCTCTATAATACCCGAGTGGGGTATTGTGTCGAAAGCTTTGCAAGGTCAAGGTAGGCTGTATGGACTGCCTTTCCCTCATCAATGGCCTTGGTGACTGTTTCGAAGAAGTCGACCAAGTTCAAAAGGCAAGATCTGCCCTTGACAAAGCCAAACTGGGTTGGATCCAAGGTCTGCAAGTCCCCTATGTCCTTGTTTATGAGTTCCATTATGATCCTCTCCATAGCTTTGCAGACCAGGCTTGTTAAGCTTATGGGGCGGTAATTACCAGGGTCCGTAGAGGCACCGCCTTTGTGGAGTGAGACCACAGTTGCCGTACGCCACTCCTTGGGCACATATCCTGTGGTGAGGCTAAGATTAAACAGCTGCCTAATGTGTGGGTTTAGTTCTTCATTGAGTTCATGTAGCACACAGCCGGGGACCCCATCCGGTCCCATTGATGCTGTGTTTTTAGCTTTAGAGAGAGCAGCTTTCACCTGCGCATTTGAGATGTCTGGGAGGCTACTCTCAGTTGGGATAGTTATCTCTCCTTTTGGGGGGAAGAGGGGGGTGAAGTTTGCACTGAACCTGTCTGCCAGTATGTTAGCAATGTCTGTGGGTTCAGTGATTTTTGTATCATTTTGGACTAATTCTGAGCATATTTGGGAGTTTCCACCCAGGTTTCTGACATAGCTGAAGAAGGCCTTATGATTGTCTTTTGAATCTATGGCAATTTTTCTCTCAAAGTTGGCCTTGGATGATTTTATGAGGGATCGTAGTTTCTTGCTAGTGCTGATCAAAGATGCCTTCCCTTTTTGGGATTTTGCTCTATCATGTAATAGCTTTCTCCTCTTATTGTAAAGTTTGTTTATGGCTGGGGTCCACCAGACTGGACATTTGCCCTTGGTGGAAAGAGTCTTGGTTTTATTTGGGATTGCCTGATCCATGCAGTCCTGAAGGTGTTCATAGAAGGCATTTGTAAGAGCTTCCGCAGCTTGGGTTGTGGTTTCCATTGGCTCGGGGGCCTTGAAGGATACCACACCTGTCTTGAGTAGTGTGAAGTTTGCTTTAGAGGAGTCGGTCCCTGATATTGAAGCCAGTATCTCCTACTTTAAAGTCTCCAATCCTTCAATCAGTGGCCTCTTCTATAGCTTCTTCCCAGTCCTCAAGACTCTCTGATAAGGATGTGGGTCATGTGGTGCGAAGGCTTCTGCAGACACTGGCACTAACAAAAATTTTGTCGGGGCCGACTCTTGAGGTTTTGGAACTGACTAGGACCCAGCCCATGACTTCTGTTCCTCCTCCAATTCGACCTGTGGTTTCGGAGCTGGAGTGTCCAGGGCTGATAATTGTGGAACCACTGGAGCCGACACCCCTCCTGGACCTGTCAGTTCTGACTACTTTGACTGATTCGGTGCCGAACTTAGAGTCTAGGAGCCGATACTTGCCGGTTGGGTCCGGAGAGGATAGTTGTACTGATCTGTCTGCTCCGACTTTGCCTCTTGGGGCCTTGGCTCAGGTGAGTTCAGCCCCTACCTCAGGCTTGGAGCCCACCACTTTGGTGCCAGGGAGACTGCCTGTTTTTATGGATCCAGAGGTCCCTTCAGATCGGAGCTGGGGGGCCTTCAATGCCATGAGGAGAGTGTTGCCCTTTGGGCATCCACATCATCGGTACCAGCAACCTTCTCCCCTAAACCACCTGTGTCTGCCTCTGCTTCATTGATCCCTCAAAAGAGTTGAGCCCTGCTTTTCTGAGACCTCCACAGAAGCGCCCACTGAGGAGGTTCCCAGGAAGAGGCTTTGCAAGAGGAAGCGTGTGGACTCCCCACAGGACTCCATCACATCAGATACTGACTTAGATGAGTCACAAAAGTCCCCACGGTCCCCCTCTGAAGATATCTCCTTCTTTGATATCTTGAAAATACTGAAACAGAGAGGTAGCTGGAACCCTACTGATGATGAGCCAGTACTCCTGAAGGCTTTTGGGTCTCAGCCCTCCACCTCTTGGGTTTCTCTGCCTTTTGATGAACTGATGGACCTTGTTTCTCGAAAGGCATGGGAGTCCCTGGATACAATGGAACCTGTCCCTTGAAGGCCTAATAAATTCATAACGTCACCCCATGACAAATCTTTTCTTACCAAAGGAGTACCCATTGATGCTATGGTGGTGGCAGCAGCCACCAAAAAGGAGTTAGAGACCTCTACATCTGTTCATCCTCCTAATAGGGTTTCTAGGATCATGGACAGATATGGAAAGTTCAGCGGCTTTTGCTCTTCAATCCCTGAACTATCTTACACATTTTACTAGACTATACAGAGATCTTCTTAAGGAGTTGGGAGATACTCTACAGGGTGCAGTAGCTGCAGGGGTCTCAGATAAGGTAACTTCCCAGCTTGCTACCCTAAATTCCCTTATAAACTCTTCCATGCATCTGGTTTGTACGCAGCTGATGGAAGAAGCAGGGCAGCGGGTACAGGAATTGCTCTTAGGAGACAATCCTGGATGCACTTATGTTCCTTTGTGGAGCCCTAAAAGTCATCCTTTGTTAACATCCCCTTTGATCGTTCGTTCCTCTTTGGACTGAAAGTGAAGGAAACACTTACCAGGTGTGAGCAAGAAGTAAAGACTCTGTTTGCTGTAGGAGTCCGTTTTTCCACCCCTGCCAGACCTTAGCCCAATGGTCAGAAAAGTAGGATGTGGTTCTGTAAATATCAAGGAGCTTTACTTGACACACGTGGTGAAACCTCCTCTAGAGGCAGAGGAGGGGTAATAATGGAAGATGCCATCCACACATCAGAGGGGGCCTGTAGAATCAGGGCAACAGAGATCAGTTCTTTGAAATGCCCTATCAGCGCTCCTGAAAGGAGACCATCTGTCCATCTCTGGAGGCAGTCAGGGGAAGCTTATCTTTGTACCCAGACACCTGGCTAAAAATAACAAAAGACCACTGGGTACAAAGCACCATATCCAGAGGATACTGCATTCCCTTTGCCAACCCACCCCACCATGAGAAAAATCCCAGACGTTCCACCCAGTCACAGGGAACAAGCAACTACAGAAATTGCAAGGTTGCTAGAAAAAAGAGTCATCCAACCAGTCCCAGCAGACCAGAGAGGATCTGTAACTTACTCAAGGTTCTTTTTAGTTCCAAAGAAAACAGGGGACTGGAGACCCATTTTTGATCTCAGCAGATTGAACAAATCTGTCAAAAAAACAAAGTTCCAGGTGGTCACACTACAGTCTATACTTCCTTTTCTAGGGAAAGAGAATTGGATGTGCTCAATAGATCTCCAGGATGCGTACTACCACATAAAAATGGCCAGACCATCAAGGGATCATCTGCGCTTTTGGCTGGGAGCCAGTTATTATCACTTTTGAGCTCTGCCCTTTTATCTCCCTACAACCCCTAGAGTGTTCACCAAATGCATGGCAGTAGTCATGGCTCACCTGAGATGTTTAGGATTCCAGGTGTTTCTATATCTAGACAACTGGCTCTTCACCGCCACCACCAAGCATCAATTCATACAAGCAAGGGATACAGCCTTAAATCTTTGCAGTCAATTGGGTATTACCATAAACTTAGAAAAATCTGCTTTATTGCCATCCAAATGTACTATTTTTATAGGAGCAAATCTCGACACCGTCTCTATAACCGTAAAGTTTCCGCCAGAAAGAATTTGTGCCCTTCAACAACAAGTCCTGAACCTCATCTCAAAACAAAAAGCCCCAGCTTCAACAGTGCTCAAAATATTAGGGAAAATGGTGGCAGCAATCATTGCCATTCCTTTCGGTCGAATGCATATATTCACACAATGATCCTTTCAAGAACTTCCAATGTCACACCCGATTATAATAATGAATTCATGCAAGAAGGATCTTCACTGGTGGCTGACTTTTGTTCTACCAACTCCTATTGCCACTGTGACCACAGACATCTCCCTGATATGGTTTGTGGAGGCATTTTCAGGGAAGGACAGCCCAAGGCACATGGAAGAAACATGAGGCTCACCTGCATATCAATGTCCTAGAGATGAGAGCAGTACTACTAGCATTGCAGTCCTTTCAAGACTTTCTTCCTCTAGGGACTATTGTAATACAGACGGACAACATGTCGGTGGTCTGGTACATAAACAAACAAGGAGGAACCAGATCCTACCCCCTATGCTGAGAGGCCTTGAGAGTATGGCAGTGGGCAACATCCAACCAACACTTTCTGATAGCAACACACATTCCAGGGAGATCCAATGTGATAGCAGACAAATTCAGAAGAGCAATTTTTTTGCCTCACGAGTGGTCCCTGGAAGAAGAAGTAATGTTAACAATATTCCACAGATGGGGCCAGCCTTGCTGCGATCTCTTTGCAACTCCCACCAACACCAAATGCAGCAACTACTTTGCCCTAATCCCCACTCCGGGGGATGCCCCATGGGATGCACTCATGCACAATTGGCCCCCGGGTCTCATTTACACTTTTCCCCCATTCCCTCTGATACTCAAATTTTTACAGAAAGCCAAGACTCTGGGAAGGACCATCATTCTAATAGCCCCTTATTGGCTTCATCAGATTTGGTTTCCCTTCCTTCAGCCTCATCCACTGGAAGAACCATGGATCCTGGACCCAGTTCCAGATCTTCTGATTTATTAAGGTCTCCCTTGAAGTACCTCAGGGCTCCATTCTCGGCCCACTTCTATTCTCAGTGTTCATCAATGACCTTTACTTAGCAATCCCTCAAGCTACTTGCATACAATATGCAGATGATTCCACGCTCATATGTTCTGCCAACTCCACATCGGAACTACAATCCCTAACTCAGATAGTATTCAACTCAGTTGAGGCATGGTTCCTAAAACGTTGCCTCCTTTTGAATGCCAAAAAAAACAAGCTATTACTCTTTACACCTAACAGTAAGTCCCCCCCCAATCAATTTCTCTATCAAATCAAATAATGGCACCATTATAACCCCAGACTCTACCACCAAACTATTAGGAGTCTTAATTGACAATAACCTTACATTTGATAATCATATCAATAACACTATAAAATCCATAAACAGAAAATTGGGCTCCCTATATAGAATAAAACCATTCTTAACACCAACAGCCAGAGCTACTATTGCCCACTCCCATTTAATCTCCACTCTTCTTTATGCTTCCCCCATTTATACCAACCTAAAGAAAAGTAATCTCACTAAACTAACTCCTATAATAATATTGCAAGGTTTGCCACTGGGAACCCATTTAGAACCCATCACTATCTGAACGTAAAGCAACTTAACTGGCTTGAACTAAAAAAACATTCTGATACTCTCCCAACTTACCATTATTCATAGGATATTTTACCAGCCCAACAACACACCGATACTCACTAACCTTGTTACCCCCTATGTAAACCTCAACTCCTTACGCTCCTCCACTAAACTACTGGCTAGCAATACCAAATCTAATAACATTGGCAGGTGACTCCTTGTTTTCAAATACCACTGGAAAATTCTGGAACATGTTGCCATCAGATCTAACTGCACTTCCCTCCTTCCCACTCTTTAAACAAAGGCTGAAGCAACATCTTATAACTAACTGGTTATGCCCTTGCTGTTACCCTGACTAATTGTCTGCATTATTTTTTGCCATGTTTCTATATCCTCCCTCCCCTTTACTTTTTCAAACACTACTTACCCCTTAGTAGCGTAAACTACTTTAAACTATTTCCTAAAAATAGGAGATGAACTAACTGTGAACATATTTGTTAACAACCTCACATACATTACTGTAGGAGTATCTTATTCCTTTCAAAGTTCCTGTATTTCTTAATTAGCTTATTTTACTGTAGCTAAGGCTCTCTACTGATTTCTAACGATTGTATTATTTTTATATTGGTGTAAATATTTCTCTTTGTATATGGTATTGTTTCTTAGATAGTATTGACTTTGGAACTACTATTCACTCATGTACTGTTACACTTTCATGTTTCCTTTTTCTCACAAAATAGTACATTATAAACATTTAAATGTTACTGTGGAGCTTTTCTCCCCGGGCCTCTGCTGAAAATGGAAATATATCCAGTTGGACTAGCCCGATTAACAAATGTAAAATAAAAATAAATAAATAAAATAAAAATTCATCAGGGGCTCTTCATCCTGCACTTCATACCCTCAGATTGACAGCTTGGCTGCTCCATTTCCAAGAATAGACAGGTTCCAGAATCTCACCTGCAGCTCAGAACATCCTAACATCCTCTCATAAATCATCTGCCATGAAGTAATACCTTAGTAAATGGAAAAGGTTTTCCATATGGGCATCCCAAAATAATGCTGACCCGTATTTGGCTTCAATTGCATCCATTTTAGAGTTTTTGACCAAGCTTTTTAATGAAGGGGCTGCTGCAGCAACCATTAAGGTTCAATTAGCAGTAATTTCTCATTTTCATATTGGCGATCAGGGGGCTTCTATCATGTCCCATACACTTTCTAAAGCCTTTCTTAAAGTTACTATCCATTTAAGACCACCTATTAGATCCCCAGCTACACCATGGAACCTAAATTTTGTTCTTTCTCAAATCATCTTACCCCCTTTTAAATCAGCCTCATCTTGCGACCTGCAATACTTATCATGGAAAACAATTTTTCTAGTAGCTATTACTTCTGCTCGAAGGGTTGCAGAATTGCATGCCTTGTCCATTAAACACCCATACTTGATTTTTCACAATGATAGTCTCGCCGAAGACAAATCCGTCATTTTTACCTACGATTTTTTCAGAGACAAACCTCAACCAGACTATAGAATTACCTGTTTTTTTCCCAAATATACTAATAAGATGGAATATATGGTGCACAAACTTGACGTCCATAGGCAACTTTGATTCTATTTAGACTGGACTAAGGACATTAGAAAATCAGAACAGTTCTTTGTTTCCTTTTCAGATTCAAAGAAGGGTACTCCTGTGGTAAAAACCACATTGTCAAAATGGTTATCAGATTGCATTTTCTTTACAAATAGCTCTGTGCACATGCCATTAAATCATAAAGTAAAGGCCCACTCAGCTAGGGCTGTTTCCACATCTTCAGCCTTTCTGGCTAAGCTACCCATAGATTCCATTTGTGCAGCAGCCACATGGTCTACACCTCATACCTTTATCAATCATTACAAATTGGATAGGGCCTCCAGGGACATGGCCTACTTTGGTTCCAAGGTTCTGAGGAATATACTTCCGTGAGCCACACAAGAAAGATGATGCTTGGGATGATAACCAATCAGTGAGAATGAAGGTGAGATAGAACAACTTCACATAAAGAAGTTATGTACTCACCATAACGTTCCATGTGAGTTGTTCATCTCGCCTTCATTCTTACATCTCACCCATCAATCCCCCTACCAAGAAATTCTTGAGGACTGGGAAGTTGAGACAAATCTTGGTGATATTTAGTACTTATCTACTGTATTCTTGTTTTTCTTACCAAAGTATTTACCTATCAGTATAGCTGGCTGCAGACAAGATCTGAGGGAAGCACCAGTGCATCATAGGATAGGGAGTAGGCCACGAGCTGGTTGAAGACCTCAAGCTTTTGTATTTGGCCGAGTCCCTCAGCTCCGAACCTATCAGTGAGAATGAAGATGAGATGAACAACTCTCATGGAACAATATGGTGAGTACATAACTTCTTTTTTGCACTTCCTTAGATCACCCCCTATAACTTGGACTAATTTAGCCTTCACTTCTGTCTCTGTATCCACTTCCAGCTTCTTTCCACCTGCAGTCTATACAGCACAGAACACCTTCCAGCCACTCAATAATCTTGTCTTTCCTCCTGCCTCCAAGTGACCCTTCATCTCCCCTCCATTGCACTGCAATTTATATACTCTTTCACCTACATACTGTCTCCACTACTATAAATCAGCTGCCTACAACTCTCATTGTATACACACACACAGAAACACATATATACACACACATACACACATACACACACACACACACACACACACATATATATATATATATATATATATATATATATATATATATATATATATATATATATATTAGATATACTGGAATATTCATAGTATAAACATGCTGTAGGTGGATTGGATACTCCAAATTGGCCCTAGGCATGAGTGCGTGCATGTGTGTGCCTTCCGTGGAAGGTTGGGAGCCAGGCTGGCAATTTGACACCGTAAAACTCCACTGCCAATCATGAGCTGACAGGTGATCAGCTGTGGCAACCCCTAACCAGGAAAAGCTGAAAGAAGAAGAAAAAGATATATATATATATATATATATATATATATACACACACACACACACACACACACACACACACACACACACACACACACACACACACACACACACATTTATGTATATAATGTAATATGTATATTATAATATGTGTGTGTGTGTGTGTGTGTGTGTGTGTGTGTGTGTGTGTGTGTGTGTGTGTATGTATGTATAAATGGGAGCTATAAATTAAATTGAAAATTATTTTGGCTGACATCTGTTTAGTCGAGAAAATTTGGTCAACTAAACAGATGGTTGACAGGTGTGTGACTGCTTGGGGCTGGGGAATATCCCCTTTCCCAGATATTGTGCAGTCTCAGAGTTGGAATTTATAATTATCATATGTGGCTGCAGTAGTGCAGCGGTTAGCATTGTCACCTCACAGCAAGAGGTTCTCCCGTTTGATTCTCGGCTGGAGCGCCTTCTTTGTGGAGTCTGCATGTCCTCCCCACATTCGAGTATTGTTTAAACACATGCAGGTAGGTGCATGTGTGAATGGATGTGCTGGACTTGCAACTCGGCACCGTAAAAATCCACTGGCAATCATTAGTTGACCGGAGTTCCACTGTGGCAACCCCTTACCTTGAAAAGCCGAAATACTTTAGTGAGGTGTGTGGGGGGGGGGGGTTCAGCCCCCTTAAAAAAAATTATGTTTTGCTGTATTTTTAATTATTTTGATTTTGCATGTGCTGAGCAACATGTCAACATTTACATTGTTTCCGATTTGTGGCAGATGTTACGATTGTCAACATTTGGCTCTTTCAGTCCTTTTCGGTAGACCCATACACACACACAGATATACACACACACACACACACACACACACACACACACACACACACACACACACACACACACACACACACACACACACACACATCTCTCTCTCTTTATATATATATATATATATATATATATATATATATACACATATACATACACACATGTATATATATATATATATATATATATATATATATATATATATATACATAAATAAATACATATATAGATATGTATCTATATATTTATGCAGATATAACAGATACATATCTATATCTAATATATATACACACATACACACACATTCACAGACACTTGCTCCCCCTACACCCCTGTACTTATATATACTAACTCCAAGATCACACTACACTAGGGAAATGGGTATATTTCCTTATCCCCACCGTACTGCAATCTATAACAACAAGTTCTCTCAACATTAAAATTTCCCCTCCCTTACAACAGTTATAAATGAACGTACTTGCACTACCACAAGATACCGGAACTGCTGACAGTTCTTCACTGAAGTGTTTTTAGCGAAAGTGCATTTTCGTTTAAATGCACTTTCGCTGAAGTGGAGTTAGCTAACTTGTGTTTGGTAAACTGTGATGTGAATTTGTCCTATCTCACCTTCATTCTGTACTGATGGGTTCAGAACCGATCCTCGTTTCCAACTCGGTTGTTTACTAAAGTCTGAGGTCTCCAAATAGCTCGTAGCTCACTCCCTATCCCATGATGCTCTAGTGCCTTCCCCAGATCTCGTTTGCCACTGAAACAGATCGGGTGATTCATCTAGCTCTGGCTTAGTGAAAATTCTATTTTTTGATATTTCATCCTTTTAAATAATTAACAGATTAGCTTTAGTACTAAATAGGTTCATACTAGGCTATCTGCCCTAGGGCATTTATAAGCCTAGCCAGAGTGTGTTTGGCTTTCACCACCCTAAACACCTCTGTCAGCCTTGAACCCTGTACACACTAGACTGCATGAAGTACCACTAAGCCATGGTAAACATACTTTAAATAGTTAAGTCTTTCACTTGTGTTTATTTAGAGAACATATTTCTTCTTACTTTTAGTGTGAGGTTATCTCCTTTTTGGCTGCTGTTTTATTAAGGCCTTTAAAAAACTTCCATATCACGTTTGGTGTGTTAGTTTAGTATAATGTGGTTTAATCCTTTATAATAGTTGAATTTAAAACTATAGTAGTAAAACTAGCTGTGTGGAATTATATTGTTAGACAATAGAAGCAGTTAAGAATTTTTATTTATTATTGTATGCGTATTTTGCATAGTACTAAAATACTGTTTGTATTTTGATAGAAGTGTGTGAGTTCTCTTTAAGAAAACCTTTCCTTAACATTAGCTTGTTTTACTTAGAGAGCTATAGAGCCTGTTTTAACTACAGGGCTATCCCTTTCTTCTTGTCTGAATGTAATTTGTTAGTGTAATGTCTAAGCAAACTAAAGAAATAAAACCCTCAGGTTTTAAAAAGTGCCCTAAGTGCACACAAAAAATATGTCTATTACTGATGGACACACAGAATGTGTTTACTACCTGGGGGCAGTTCATTTACAGGAGTCATGCTCTATATGCCACTCTTTTAGCTCCACATTTCTTCATGAGAGGAAGAACAAATTAATATTGTAAGGTCTACTAAAGTCTTCCTTTTCAGAAGCTTTAGAACAGGGTCAAAGTACTCCAAGAAAGTCCATATCTCCAACCGATAAATCAGAAAAAGCTTCAAAAAGATCATCCTCTTCCTCAGAAAGGTCAGAACCATAGAAAAAGTTGCCTAGGATGTCTCTGACAGGGCCTAAACAAACTGATTCCAAGAAACCTTCCACCTCGGTTACATCTGTGTCAGAGCCAATAGTGTTACAAGTTAGGAGCTGGTACCCTGATTTGGAGCCGGTATCTCAAATTTAAGGTCACCTTTCCTACAGTCTGTAGCATCTCCAGCCCTATCCTCTCGATGCTCCCAAAGCCTCTCTGACTATGATGTGGATCATATGGTGCAGAGACTTTTGAGGACACCGACACTGGCCAAATTCTTGTCGGAAATGACGCAAAAGTTTTTGGAGCCTACTAGACCTGTCCCCTTAACGTCGATTCCTCCTCCAACCCGAGCTGTAGCTTTGGAGCCAGAATGTATAGAACTGATAGTGGTGGAACCATCAGAGCTGAGAATTGCCCCAGGATCTTCAGTGTGACTGCTCCAACTATCTCAGTGCTGTCTGAGGAGTCTAGGAGCTGCCATTCTCAAGCTGGGTCCGGGGAGGACTGTCGGGCTGAGATTTTATCGGTTCCTCAGAGCTGTCCCCCATGGTGCCGGGAGATCCTCTGATTCTTCAGAACCAGGAGTCTCATTGGACCATGAGTGGGGGCCTTTCGTGGCTATGAGGAGAGCACTGTCCCCACGGGCATCCTCACTATCAGATCCAACCATTCCTTCCCCAAAAGTACCGGTGTCCATCTCAGCACAGCCGATTCCACAAAAGCATAGAGACCCGAAGCCTCAGAATGCCCCAGCGGGTGAACCCCTCTCTTCTGAAACCTCTCCAGAATGTCCTTCCGAAGAGCTCCCTCGGAAGAGATTATATAAGAGGAAGCATTTGGACTCCCAGAGGAGTCAGTCATATCTGATACAGACCTCGATAAATCAGAAGGGTCCCCACAGTCGCCCTGTGAGGATATCTCCTTTGCAGACATCCTAGAGATCCTTAAGCAGAGAGGTGGTTGGAAGTCCATTTCCCCTTCTGACGAGGAGTCTATCTACCTGAAGGCTTTTGGGTCTCATCCTTCCACCTCTTGGGTGTCTCTGCCTTTCGATGAGCTAATGGAGTTAGCTTGTCGAAAGGTGTGGGAGTCTCCCGACACAGTGGAGCCTGTCCACAGGAGGCCAAATAAGTTTATTACATCCCCAGAAGACAAGACAATCCTGATAAAAGGTGTCCCAGTTGATGCTATGGTGGTGGCGGAGGCCACCAAAAAGGAGCTGTCAGAAACATCCACATCTGTCCATCCCCCAAATAAGGAGTCATGTATGATGGACAGATACAGAAAGCCCATGTTTTCTTCAGCGACCTTTACACTCAGGTCCCTGAATTATTTTACCCATTTTACTAGGTTACAGAGACATCTCCTGAAAGAGCTTGGAGACACTCTCTAAGGTACAGTAGTTGCATGGGTAGCAGATAAGGTATTCTCTAAGCTTGCCACCCTCAAGTCAGTAGTCAATTCATCCATGAGGCTCATTTCTTATGCAGCCGATGGAGCGAGTAGGTCAACAGGTTCAGGAATTGCCCTTAAGCAACATTCCTGGATGCGCTTGTGCAACTTTGCGGAACCCTTCAAGTCATCCTTTGATAATACCCCCTTCGACGGCTCATCCTTTTTCGGGCCTAAAGTCAAAGAAACACTAACCAGGTGTGAACAGGAAGGGAAGAGTCTCTCTGCCATCAGAGTCCATTTTTCCACACCTTCTATAACATACCCCAAAGGTCAAAAGGGAGGAAAAATGCAGTTTCAAAAATCACAAAGAGTTTCCCAAGACACACATGGTAAGCCTTCCCCCAGAGGCAGAGGAGAAAGCAATAATGGAAGACATTGACCACGTGGCCAAGTGATTCTGCAGAACCAGGGCAACAGAGAATCCTTCTTTGGAAAGCCCTTCCAGTGCTCCTGAAAGGAGGCCCATCTGTCCTTCTCTGGAAGCAGTCAGGGATCGATTGTCTTTGTACCCAGATGCCTGGCTAAAAATAACAAAAGACAAATGGGTACAAAGGTGTCCATGCATATGGTTGACCGGTGAATGGTTGACCGGGTATGTCCGAAAGGGGTGGGGCAACATCACAAAAATGCGATTGCAAGTGTTGCAAATGGCAAAAACCTGTCCCCCTTTTGACCCATGTTAGCACTCATTTTAGACTGTAGAGTGGTTGGAAATGTCGAATTTGGTGTTTTTACAACATTCTGACCATTCAGCGTCATGGAATTCATGTAGAAACTTCGGTTAAATGTATGGTTGAGCAATGTACGCTCAACCATATGAACGTAAACTGGGTACAAAGTATCATATCCAGAGGTTACTCAATACCCTTTTCCATGCCACCTCTACAAATTAAAAGGATCCTGGACATTCCACCCAGTCACAGGGAACAAGCAACCATAGAAATTCAGAAGTTGCTAGAAAAAAAGAGTCATCCAACTGGTCCCCACAGACCAGATAGGATCCAGAACTTACTCAAGGTTCTTTTTAGTTCCAAAAAAAAACAGGGGACTGAAGACCCATACTGAATCTCAGCAGACTGAACAAATCAGTAAAAAAGACAAACTTCCAGATGGTTACACTGCAGTCAATACTTCCCTTTCTGAGAAAAGACAATCGGATGTACTCTATAGACCTCCAGGATGCATATTACTACATAAAAATGGACAGGTCATTCAGGGGTCATCTGCGATTTCAGCTGGGAGCCAGTCACTACCAATTTTGTGCTCTGGCCTTTGGCCTCACCACAGCCCCCAGAGTGTTCACCAAATGCATGACAGTAGTTTTGGCTCATCTGAGACATTTAGGATCCCAGGTGTTTCCATATCTGGACAAATGGCTCCTTAACGCCACCACCACCATGCATCTACTAATAGAGGCAAAGGACACCACTTTGAAACCCTGTGCTCATTTAGGGATTACTATAAACTACAAAAAATCTGCCTTATTGCCATCTCAACATATCATTTTTATAGGCGCAAATTTAGATACCACAACAATGATAGTAAAGCTTCCATCAGAGAGAGTACGGGCCCTTCGAGTACAGGTTCTAGATCTTCTCTTCAAAACAAAGATTCAAGCGAGGACAATTCTCAAAGTGCTAGGCACTATGGCAACAGCAATAAATGTAATCCCCTTAGCATGGCTGCACATGAGAATTCTTCACTGGCTTCTATTCACCCAGTGGTCACTGCAGGAGCTTCCAATGTCACACCAGACAATATTAACAGAATCTTGGAGGAGAGACCTTTGTTGGTGGCTCCACTCCGATCAAGTGACTTTAGGTTGACCTTTAGTTCCCCCATCTCTGATAGCCACAGCGACCACGGCCGCTTCCCAGATAAGGTGAGGGGGTCATTATCAGGGAAGGCACTTGGTATGATCACGGGGCCCATTTGCACATCAATGTCCTAGAGATGAGAATGGTGCTTATGGCGTTGCAGGCATTCCAAGAAGACTCTCTTCCGATAGGAACAATTGCAATACAGACAGACAATATGTCAGTCATATGGTATATAAACAAACAAGGGGGTGATCCAGATCTTACCCCTCTGTCAAGAGGCCCTGAGAGTATGGCAGTGGTTAACTTCCTCCCAATGCTTTCTAGTAGCAACACACATCCTGGGGAAACCCAGCGTGATAGCAGACAAACTCAGCAGGGCAATTTGGATGCCCCACGAGTGGTCCCTGAAACTAGAATTAGTGGAAACGATTTTCTGCAGATGGGGCCAGCCTTGCTGTGATTTTTTTGCCATGTCCATGAATACAAAATGCAGCATCTACTTTGCCCTGATCTCCCATTTGGGGGAGTCATCAAAGGATGCACTTGTGCATGATTGGCCCCCGGGTCTTCTCTACACTTTCCCTCCTTTTCAATTAATACCCAAAGTTTTTCAGAAAGCCAGCACATTGGGAAAGACCTTAACACTGATAGGCCCTTACTGGCCTCGTCAAATCTGGTTCCCCTTCTTGTGGCTTCATCTTCAGGAGGAGCCTTGGATTCTGGACCCATTGCCAGATCTTCTGACCCACTCATTGAGAGCTCTTCATCCATCTCTTCAGACCCTCAAGTTGGCAGCTTGGCTGCTCCAATTCCAAACATAGCCAGGCTACAAAACCTTTCACCTGCAGTACAACACATCCTGATTTCTTCTCACAAGAAAAATTATATCTTAGTAAATGGAAAAAGATTTTCAGTCTGGGCCTTAGAGAATCATATTGACCCTTATTCAGCACCTTTATCTTCTATTCTGGAATTCTTGGCAAAGCTTTTTAATAAGAGAGCAGGTGCAGCAGTTATTCATGTTCAATTAGCAGCAATTTCAAACTTTCGTTTTGGGAACGAAGAACCAAATATTATGTCCCACAGACTTTCTAAAGCTTTCCTGAGAGGCACTAACCTGCTGAGACCACTCATAAAACCACACCTTCCACCATGGGACCTAAATTTTGTATTATCCCATATAATTCTTCCCCCGTTGAACCTGCATCATCACGTGACTTAAAGTTGTTAACTTCGAAGACTATTTTCTTAGTGACTATCACTTCAGCTAGGAGGGTTTCGGAGTTACAAGCTTTATCTATCAAACCCCCTATATGCCATTCCACAATGACAATGTTTCACTCCACACAAACCCTTCCTTTTTACCAAAGGTATGTTCAGAATCTAACTTAAATCAATTCATAGACCTACCTGTGTTTTTCCCCAACTATGGCAATACAGCAGAATATATGTTACACCAACCTGATGTTCATAGACAATTACATTTCTATCTGCACAGAACAAAATAATTCAGAAAAACTGACCAACTCTTTGTATCATTTTCAGACTACAAAAAAGGTGCTTCAGTAGCAAAAACTACTCTATCCAGATGGTTCTCAGATTGCATCTCATTCACTTATCAATCAGTAAACAAGCATCTGCCAGACAAAATAAGAGCTCATTCTACTAGAGCTGTTTCAAATTCTTATGCTTTTCATGCAAAATTACCTCTAGATACCATTTGTGCAGCAGCAACACAGGCAAGACCTCATACCTTTATCACTCATTACAAAGTCGATTTGGCCTCCAGAGACAGGGCCTCCTTTGGGCCTACTGTTCTGAAGCTTTGCTGGCTGATGATGCACATTATGTTGTAGGATCATAGGAGATTACTAGGCTGTCGACCCAGAGGTCATTTTAAGCCTTGCCATTTCAACCCATTGTAATACCATAGAAGTGCTGGCCAGTACCTAAGATTATGTTTAATGATGACTGCCCATGTCTAGGAGGGTTGTGGGCACTATCTCCAATAGGAATTTACAGTGCCCCATCCATTCATCTAGGTTCCTCTTGAACAGTGTCATAGAGGTTTTCTGTTTCACATGAATTGGTAGTCTACTCCAATGAAGTGGCAGTCACTAGGAGATAAATCTCTCCCTTCAGCATGTCCTATTTATGTTACAGGCCATATTTAAGTCCCTGAAATGGGTAGCCCTAGACCCATTTGATTTAGAGATATGCAGCAAGTTCATTAGGTTTGGGTCTTGGATTGTTCTGTAGGCCAAGTATAAGTCTCCCCTAAGAAGTCTATATAATATGGAGTATAGTAACAGGGACTTTGTTCATCTGTGTAAGGCACATGCTGGAACCCCTTGATCTTCTTTGTTAGAAACCTCTGAGATTTCTCTAATTGCTGCAGGTGTTTAGTACGGCTCATGCCAAATGGGAAATTATACTCAATTATGGGCCAGATAAGTGCCGAGTATAGAGTGTTATAACTTCTTTTGCTCTCAAGGCAATGCCTTTACTAATTAAGTGTGCTACGTGGAAAGCTTTCCTTACTATGGTAGACACATGGTAGTTGAAGTTCAGGTCGCAGTCAACCTGTGATCCCAGGTCCCATACCACTTCATGGGTATTTAGGGTATTGTTGTTGATTTGATAGTGTGAGGGGACATTGCTTGTGCTGAAGAGAATGATGATGCATTTTTTTGCATTCAGTTTGAGACTGTGAATAATACACCAGTTGTTGGTCTGCATGAAACCCTCCCAGAGTATACTGACATCATTTGAGTATTCAATGATTGTACCTAGTATACAGTCATCTGCAAACTTGGTCAGGCATAACCCCTTAGATTTGACCTGAACTTCTGAGAACTATATACCAAACAGTAGGGGGCTCAGCACTGACCCCTGTGGTACCCTGCTGGTAATAGGTCTGCCGGTTGATGTGGAGTCACCCACTTTGATAGTGTGTGTCCAGTTTGTGAACCAGGTGACAACCCATCTTACAATGAAGGGGTTTAGATTCAGTTTGTTTATCGGTAGTGTCTTTATATGGGATTGCACTGAAAGCCTTTGCCAAGTTGAAGTATGCTGTGTGCACAGATTTGCCCTCATCAATGGCCTTGGTCACACTTTCAAAGAAATCCACTAGCTTTAACAGACAGGATCTTCCCTTCATGAAGCCAAATTGGGCATGATCCAGGGATTAGAGGTCACCTATGTCTTTATTTCTGAGGTCCATAATGATACATTTCATGACCTTACAGATGAGGCTGGTCAGACATTTGGGTCTATAATTCCCTGGGTCTGTTGCTAGGCCACCTTTGTGGAGGGGAATAACTATAGCTGTTCTCCATTTCACAGGAACAAAGCCTGTGGTTAGCCTATGATTGAAAAGATTACTTAGTGGTGATGCTAGTTCATGTTTTACCCTGTTTAGAAGACAGCCTGGGATGTCATCTAGTCTCATAGAGGCTGTGTTTTTTGCCTTGGGCAGGGCTTTGAGAACCTACTGTTCAGATATGTAGGGTGGGGGGTTTGCGGGAGGGTTTGCTGTAAGTTAGGAGTTGATAAGGAAGTGTAATTTTCACCAAACCTATCTGCTAACAGATTTGCAATCTATGTGGGGTCAGTGTGTATGTGATAACATTGGCCACTAGTTCTGCACATGCTTGGGTCCGACCCTTTAGGTTTCATATGTAGCTGTAAAACGTCTTATAGTTACCCTTGGCAGTACTTGCTAGGTTTGTCTCACAGGAGCTCTTGGCGGATTCGACAAGTTGTCTTATTTGCCTGTTGAGGCTGAGGAAGGGTGCTTTTCCATTGTTATGGCCTTGCCTTTGTTTTTTTGGACAGCAACTTTCTGCATTTATTGTTGAGTTTGCTGATGATGGATGTCCATCATGGCAGCTTGTTTTTACTTGGGCTCTGGCTTTGATTCTTTCTGGTATAGCTGAGTTTATACACTTATTCAAGTGATTGTACAGAGCTTTAGTGTAAGCTTCAGCATAGTTACCACTTTCAGCTTGGGGTGGGGCTTGTAGTTTGCCTTGGCGAAGTGTTTTAGTCTGATTTCACCCTTTGTGAGTTCTGGTGTTAGTGTCAGTTTGAAGGTGACTGATTTGTGGTCAGTTTTAACTAATAAGGGTGGAACAGTTGCAGCAGTGCACCTGTTTGATGTGTTTGTGAGGACCAGATCTATAATGTTTATTCCTCTTGTCTGGTTATGGACGATTTTTTCCGGGGCATTTGAAATCATGAAGTCAAGGAACGTTTGTGCTAGCGAGTTTAGGCTAGCATAGGTTTCCCAGCTGATGGTGAGAAAAGTAACTGTAAGATAGCATGTCTACTCTGCTGAGTAGAGATACAGGCAAACACCCAGTTAGCTGTAGTGAGAACAGAACCCCTACCTATCTAAGTGCACAGACTACAGAACACAGTATGCTATGCAAGCTCCAGGGCACTGAGTGGCCATGGATATGGGGCTTTCATTTTCCTACAAATTCTGATCTGCAGAGTGGACATGGCCTCTTTCAGTGCTGACTTTAGCATGGTTCCTACCTGGTGCAAAAAAGAGACAAAGATCTTTCTCTTCTTGCTGCACAGAGATTACAGGGAGTATCTACTGGCATAGAATGATGGCCAGTCTATAAAACTGATACCTGACACCAGCTCGTCAAGAAGGCGAGTGATGCCACTGGGGTCACACACTGTAGTAAGCAGTGCCAACATAGGTGCAAACACTTGCAGAGGTGTCACCTCAACCTGCTGAAGTAGTGGAATAGTGGGGCTAGGGAAAGACAGTAAACTGCATTGTAGGCACTGCATATGTGGTTTTGTGCTGCATTTTCTCCATATTGTCTTTTGCTGTCCTTGGTTTCTCTTGACAGGGATGTATTGTACTGATTACTGTCTGGTTTATATTTACTGCACCAGAGGAGAGAGCACTGTAAGCCACGGTTGTGCAGCAGTAGCATTGTTGCCTCACAGCAAGAGGTTCTCCAGTTCGATTCTCGGTGGGAGCACCTTCTGTGTGGAGTCTGCATGTCCTCCCTGCAGTCGAGTGGCATTCAAAAGACATGCATAGACTGGACATGCCTTCATTGAAGGTTGGGCATCAAGCTGGCACCTTGGCACCCGTAAAAAATCTACTACCAATCATTAGCAGACCAGAGTTCCACTGTGGCGACCCCTAACCAGGAAAAGCAGAAAGAGGAACAACAACAATGACAACCAGAGGAGAGAGCATTCAGTAATAAGGTCTGTCTAAGATGAAGTGCCAGGCTGTCCAGGCAGTAGGGTAAATATAGTACATAGACATCCCTTATTTAAAATTAATACATAAGTGTCATGACATGTGTACAAATGGTTTGTATTTTTTCCTGTTTCTCTTTTTGTTACCTCTCTTTACATGGCTAGTTGTGGTGCTCAACATGGAATGGTGGTGGGCACATCGCCCTGCACAAGCCGATCTGCCTGCTGCTGGGACACCACTGGTCCCAGGCTTACCTCTTTAATAGAACCTGAATTCTGACACTTCCCTTAGTCTGTTTTTCTTAGTTGAATTTTCCCCCAAACCTGATAGCTGTTTTAAACTTTATTCCGATTTGTCTTTATAGCAAACATTCTAGCTAGGGTTTTTCCTTTACGATTTTATTTATGCTATTTAGCAACTAAATATCATGGGGACAAAACTCTGAAAATGCTATTTTATGTAAACCTTTCAAGGTAGCTTGCTCTTGGGCCCATCCCCACCCAGGCACGAGTGGATTAATACTGGGTTACAAGTTGGGGTACAGGAGTAGAGGCAATGACTTTGCTTTTAGCAATACTATTATCAAAATCAGCACTGAAGTGTCAAACTATATTTGCAAAACTCAGAATGAAAAAGGAGTGGGATGTTAATTTTTTGCTGCTTAGTCATTTAGTGGTCTTGCAGTGTCTTGCTAGTCTAATAAGACTGAATGAGACAATAGTTCTGTTTTTGCTGTGTCAATGCCACATTGTGTGTCTCAGGGATATACATATCTTAGTTTCTTATATGATCCAGAGCAAGGACCTTGAACTGACTTATTGTTGTTGAAGGGAAGCCAAGCTGTAAAAGATGGGCGGAAAGTTGAACCTAAGATATTCAACAGCCGAGTCCAAAAGAAGGGTTAAGAGTAGATGATTCCAGAGTACTGAGAATGAGGTTGAATACTGTGGCATCAAACCTCCTGAGGATGCTGCAAAAATATTAATGATGTGCTTTCTGGATCTTGCTTAGATGTCAAAGAGCAAATACAGGCAGCTGGCTACCAATGGCATCTACCATAATACCAGTAGCTACAGTAATATCAGGAACATCTATGAGGATGTAGCCAAGAATACTTTCTTTGTTTAGCAGTTGCATGTCTCCTCTGTGGCACGGAAGAATAAACCCTGACTATTATCTAGATGACTGGAGTTCAGCTACTAATATTGGAGCTTTCCACAGTTACAAAGAAAGCCAGCACTTGAGTGGATGCAATTACTTGCTTTGTTTCTGTGAAATTTACTTCAGAAGGGATTTCAGGATCCAGTTAATTTATTCTTGCTTTAATTTTGAGTGCAACTTCACTTTTTTGTCAAGATGCTGGGACACTCTTTTTTGCTTTCTGTAGTTATTTCCTAGTAGGCTAGTGTTACTATAGATTGAAAGCTGTTTCAGCTAGTCAACAGCCTTCCACTTTTATAAAGAAAGTCTGCTTGCATTGTACATTTTTGTGTGATACCATGGACCAATCAATTGGTATCCAGTAATCTCCAGTGTTATTAATTAGTTAACTTATACTTTGGAACTAACCCTTACTTCAGTGGCCTTGAGGATAAGTACAGCTTCAGGTTGCTTCATATTTGCTCACTGAAGGCAAAAGTGTTACATTGTGTTACAATGTATTTGTTTGACATTCTTGTAAAATTTAAGTTTACTGAATACTGGCACTTTAGAAGGGATTAACCATATACATTTCTGCTATTACCCTTTCAAAGGTACTACATTATCACTTTGACAGAGTATTTCTGAGAAAAACAAGTTTTCTAAAAACGACAGCTGCTGCTTGTTTTCTCTGAATACTGTAGTAACTATAAACCGCTTACTTGTAACTTCATTTGTGATACTACATCAACCTTTCAGGCTAACAAAATTAAATATGTAACTTTTAAATTTTGACACTAAGTGGTTAGTACATATTTACAGTAATTTTGTGGTTTGAAAAAATACATTATTAGCTGATATTATGTAAGTAGAACTCATTCTAGTGAGGTTTCAAAGTATGGGCTGTTTCAATTCCTGTCTTAGATGCCTTAGTTATAAATGAATATCTTATTAAGTTTAAAGGTTGTGAAGTACTCCTAAAATTCCATGTTGGTACATTTTCTACTGACTCTACAAAATTGAATGATTTAAGTTTAATTCTTAATAGTAAAAAGTTGGACACACAAGGTGAATGCCAGTGTATTGATGTTGCACTGAGATCAAATCATAGAATTTGTGACCAAGTGAAAGTCAGATTTTACTAATCTGATGTATTACAGGGAGGTTGTCATAAAACTACTGATTACTCCAGATCACTGGTTAAAAAGAATGGAAAGACAGGCATAAAGGCTCCAATTATCTTAGGTAAAGCCTCAGTAAAAAGAAAGAGGAAAGTTGTTGAGTTTAGAATAGTTATGCAATCAACAGTTCTTATCAACACAAAAATACAAAGTTGAACTCAGACGCTGTAGGTAATAATGAATCAGAACTAATTTGATCCGAAAGCAAGTCAGACACTAATACTGTCCCTGAATCTGTTTAGAGTAATATATCATTAACTCACCATTCTCCAGTTTCTAAATGGAGAAGTTTTGATTCACACAGCAAAGTTAAAACTCTAACACATACGTATTCCTTTACCCAGAAATAATAATTCTTAATAAAAACATGATGGAAAAATACAAAGAATAAGAATGGATCTGATTTATCCATAAATATGAAATATTGCAATAGAAAGCATTTAGAAGCTAAATGTACACACAACCCCATCTCAAAAGAGAATGGAGTATGCGGGAATAACTTGAATGCGGATAATATTCTGAACATAAGCTCACGCTCCCTCTTGACTAAATACACAGGTTTGTAAAAGCAGGAAGAGAATAAGAAATAGCAGAGGAACTTGTTAGGAGAGTTGGCAGGTGACAACTAGGAATAGCAAACTCAAAAGGAGAGTTTTGGGAGGTTTAATCAATTTAGATACTGTACTTGAAGATAAGGAGAATGTGGTGCTGGCTGTCCTTTACTTATACACAACCCGAGTCCTAAAGATAATTGTATGATTGTGAATAATGATGTAACTGACATTCCCAACATTACCTCGCACTCTTTGAGGTTGACACTCAGGTAGGAAGCAGTAAGAAAAGAGTAGGAAACAATAGTGGATTTAATGGAGAGAGCTGGCAGTAGACAGCCAAGAATAAAATACTTAAAAGAAAGGCTTGGGGAGGTTTGACAAATTAAGATACTGGATTTGAACATAACACTGACCCTTCTTCCATCCAAAAGATTACTTTAGTCAACCCTTAACATTTGGTAACAGGTGATTCATTATTAAAACAAACTGTAAAAACACGTAGCACTTTCGATAAAGAAAGCACAGCTGTGTCATCGTTACTGGGGTTTAAAGTTAACAGATTGGACTGAGTTATTACCCAGGTTACTTGAGGATAAACCTAAGTACAGCAAAATTATACTGAAGGATGGCATGGATGATTTATTGTAGAAACTGTTGAACCAAATGAAGAATACCATTTAAGAGATAGCTGGATTGCCTGAAGCATCATCTATTGATCTGGTTCTCTGTGAAATTATTCCCTCCCCACAAAGGTCTGATTATCAGTGGACCAAAGCTCACATATACAGCACATGATTAATGCAGGTTTGCATGGACTACAATATCAGTCTTATAACATACTAGGAGAAATGTATCTCAGATACCTATATGTTTGCACAGGAGTGGTTACATTTAAACCATTATCAAACTAATGTATTGTCTGAAACCATAACTGATCATATAAAGACCTTTATAGGTTACCCCCCCCCAAAAAAAAAAACAATAAGACCGATCATTGAGACAGTAAACTTAAAATAACTTTAAATGTTATTACTGTAATACCCACAACCTAGAATCTAAAGAGGATGAATTAAATAGTGTAGTCACAACAGAGGTGTATAAAATAATTACAATTACTGAAATCTGGAATTTTACAAGTCTGAAAATATCAGGGTATACTAAATCTAAATGTCTTAGAGAAAATAAAAGCAAATGAGGAGGTGTCACATTATGGTTTTATAAAGTTGTTGAGTCTAATACAAGCAAATGATAACTTGGAATGTGTAAAAGTTCAGTTATTAGATATTATTTTGAGTGATCCTGTTACAATACTATTGTGCTACTTTACCCCAACTATGCACCCAGATATACACTGAGAATTCTTATTTCAACTAGATAAAACATTAAGTAGAAATAATTTAACATTACTGGGTAAATTTAACTATCTAAACATTGACTGGAGTACATTGAGAAATATTAACTGTTATACCAATGAGTTTATGGAAATCTTATTTCATATCATAATACTTCACAATTAATAACTGAACACTAGGGGGTAAAAATAGTCTGGATCTTATTGGGACAGACTTATTTAATTTACTGTAATTAATAATATTCATAGTTTGTCACCTTTAATGACTTCTATCACAGTACCATTGTATTTGACTTAATACCTTCTGGGAAACCTATCACTGTTATTAAACAACAAGTGAGCATTTAAACTAATTGCAATGGAAGGCACTGCTTGACCAAGAAAATGGAGGTTATAACATCTTTCAAAATGTATTATACAATAGTGTTACAAGTATCAGTATTCATAGTACAGTTAATACTAAAAATAAATTCCCTGTTTGGGAACTGTAAATTAATGAAACTATATGAAAGAAGGAGGAGATCTTTACAAATGTACAAAAATATATAATGAAAAGAAATTGAATTCACACAGAGGGACATTGTCAATAATAATTAAATATGAGAAAAATGAATATGCAAATAAACTGCCAATAGACTCTAGTATGCCTAAAATTTTAGATATATATTAATTCAGAAATAGTGTTGGACATATAAACATGGTAATAGTTATAGGGAAATGTAATTAAAGACAAGTTGATAGCTCTTAATACTTATTTTACTAATAAGGGTAGTCATATTGTGAACAAAATGTAGGCTGCTATTAAAGGCTGAGATTATGTAATAAATAAATCAGGCATAAGTCCAATGATATCTAATAACATATTAGAAGCAGTACTGAATAAGAAAAAATACATTGACTGGTCCTCACAACATTCCAATGTCCTTATTAGTTAATGTCAAAAGCGTATTAGTTAATATATTGCACCCTATGTATAACAAACTACTATAATCTGGCTTATGGAAATAATTTGTTGTCACACCTACTTACAAAAAAGTTGACAGACATTACAGAATTATAGACCTGTAAGCCTAGCATCAATATTATAGGTTCTTAGGTTCATAAAAGGTTACTAGGCTAACAGTTCTAGAGACCTTACAAGGCTAGCCATATTTATTCCAAGTTGCCCCAATTTTCGGTGATTAGGTGAGTGAAATTTTTCAGAGGTAAGGGTCTATGGTCATTAATAATGACTTTCTCTATCTAGGAGGGACATGGACACCACCACAGGAGTGAATTTGAGGATACCTATCTATTGATCTAGGTTGTGTTTGAAGAGGGTCAGGGAGGGATCTGTTTCACGCGAATTGGAAGCTTGTTCCAGAGAAGTGGCAGTCTCTGGGAGATGTATCTATCTCTCCCTACAGCATGACCTGTTCATGTCAGAGGCTATGTTAACACCCCTGGAGTGAGTGACCCTCGTGAAGTTTGCAGTTTGACTGTGCTGCACCACTATCGATAGCTATCAACAATGCTTGTCAGATTGGTCTCAATCAAACTGATAAGAATATCTTGGGGCAATAGCCAAAGATTGTTTACAGTAGAGGAAGGAATATTAAAAATATTCTTGAGGATTCTAAACAGAGCCAACAAAGGTCTACAATGCTTAAGTGTGGAGCATGTAAGTTTTGCAGATACATCAATGATGGCCCTTACATTTCCATTCATGGATTTGAACATATTTTATCTTGCCCAGGAAGGTGCAGCTGCAACACTACCATATTAGAATATGTTGCTACATGCACGAGCTGCCACAGTTTCTATGTGGGCAAGACTATACGTAGATTAAGGAATAGAATAGCAGAACATGTGAGGGCAATCAAATCTAAAAATCAGCACAATGCTCTATACATGCACAGTATAACCTGTACTAACTTTAACAAGTGTATCTTTTTTGTGATAGACAAGGTGCTACCATGCGAAAAGGGAGGTGATGACAAATTAAAAGTAGAAATTATGGAGATAAAATGGCAAATTAGTCTTGATGCCACCCCCCCCCCAGGCTTGAATGACAACATTGCAGTTTTACCCATTTTAAAAGGGGTCTATATTACTTCAGCGAAAACCCCTTTACGTGAACACAAATACGTTGAATCGTATCACGCGAAGTACGTAAACCTCGAACGTCCAAAACTACGAATTCTGAAATGTCGATTTGTTTTGGTTGGCCCGTCTGCAGTATAGCTCCATAAGGTAAGTGTGAGATAGATAGGACTTTAGGGTTAGGATTTGGGCTAAAGTAAGTGCATAGATAGGTAATGTGTGTAAGATTTAGTGTAGTGTTAGATGTAGGGTTTTTTTTTAAGTGTATGTATGTGTGCTATTTATTTTGTTTGGGTGTTTGTCTGTAGGGGAAGTGTGCGGTAGTTATGGACCTTAGGGTTAGGGAGGGGTTAAGGATAGTGCATAGATAGTTGTATATGTGGGGTTTAGTGTAGTGTTGGAAATGGGGTTTTGTTAAATGTATGTATGTGGATTGTTTCTTTTGTTTGGGTGTATGTCTGTAGGGTTTGGTTAGTGTATGTATCTGGTTTATTTATTTTGTTTGGGTAGGTACTAAGTAGTGGGTGGTGGGGTCCGACAATGGCAGTCCGATGTTTTATTTTTCGTGGTTTAGTGCGTTTAGGAATTTGGCGGTTCGAGGTATGGGGGTCGATGTATGGGTGTTCGGGTAATGGGGTTTTCGCTGAAGTGATATAGACCCTTTTAAAAGAAAGGGCAAGGGTTATTTAAAGTAATTCGTTAATTGCATTTTATTCCTTGACATTTCAATAATACATCTACTACATATATAATATATATGCTTTTTAATAACATGGTTATATAAGCTGTAAAAGTGTTGTTTTTTTGTTTTCCTGAGAAAACTGAAGGCTTTATTTACCTTTATTGTGTCGTTTATGTGTGTCTTTTTAAAAACTAATTCAATGTGACATCACATGAAATGACTGGATGGGTTTGCTTACACCACTCTATTTAAACCAAGTTGTTTGTATCCCATGTAACTCTGAGGAAGCCATATTTTAATGGTGAAAGCACTTAATTTATTGGACTTGTTGTTTGCTGTTCGTGTCATTAAATTGGAGTTTCTCTGCCCTTTTTGGGTTGGTTTGTTTTTTATTTTTTGGTTACCAGTGTTTTGCTTCATTTGGAGCTTGTTTTATATGTTTAAGAGACATGATCTAACTTTAACAAATCTGATCTGGGTTGGGTCCAGAGTTTGGAGATTACCTAAGTCCTTCTTAATAAGGTCCATAGTGATTCTTTCCATGGCCTTGCATATGAGGCTAGTCAAGCTTATAGGCCTTTAATTCCCAGGGTCAGTTGATGGTCCCCCTTTGTGCAGAGGGATTACTGTTTTGCTGTCCTGTATTCCGCTGTAACATAGCCAGTTTTCAGGCTGGGGTGAAACAGGGATCCAAGTGGGTCTGCTAGGTCATGTTTTAAGTTGCTTAAAAGGCAACCTGGGATGTTTTCTGTTCCCATTGATCCCATGTTTTTGGCCTTGGATAGTACCAAGATGACCTGCTCTCTTAAGATAATAGGCTGAGGAATGGTGGCAGGAATATATTTGGGTATGACTGGAGGGGATAGGAGGGTGAAATATGCTCAAATTCTGTCAGCTAGAAGGTTGGTTATTATCTCCGGTTTCATATGGATGGTACCAACTGCAACCAGTTCAGTTCATAACTGGGAATTCCCTTTTAGATTTTGGATGTAGTTAAAGAATATTTTGTAATTATCCTTAGCTAGGGAGGTTATTTTTGCTTTGTAATTAGATTTGGAGGACTTGAAAAGATCCCTGATTTGTTTGTTTAAGCTAGAGAGGGATTTCTTCCTTTGCTGAGCCAGTTCCCTCTTGTTTTTGGACATTAGCTTATTTCTATTGTTGCATAGCCTGTTTATACTAGGGGTCCACCAGGGTGGCTTGTCTTTTCATCAAGACCTGGTTTTAAACTAGTCAGGTACAACCGATTCTATACAACTGTTTAAGTGGTTATAAAGGGCAGTGGTGTACAGCTCTACATAGGAGTCCTTGTTATCTGCATTCAAGGTGGCTTTGAAACTTCTTATACCATCACTTAATAGGAGGTAGTTTGTCTCTGAAACATTCTTAAGCCTTTTTTGAGCTTGCTGGTGTATCTGTCTTATAGTTACATCGAACAAGACTGATTTATGGTCCAATCTTACCAGGGATGACATTAGACTGGAGGGGAGGTGCAATGCTCTCCCATGTTAGTGAGTACTATGCCCAGGCATTTGAGCCTCTTGTGGATGTGCTGACTAACTGTACCAGAGCATTTGCATTGACAAAGTCCAAGAACATCTGACACAGCATTTTTGTGGATGTGTATGTTTCCCAGTCGATGCTAGGATAATTAAAATCACCCATGAGTAAGGTGTTGGGCTGTATGGCAAGTGACTTCAGTAAGTCCAGGTATGTGGTATGCTTTTCCTGTTTTATGGTTGGAAACCTATAGCTACCTATGATGTGGCAGAGGGCTTTGCCTATAGTTAGTTGTACATGGAGTAGCTCAAGAGAGTCATACTGTTTGACCAGTCTTGAGGTCCACTTATCCTTAATGAGGATGGATACACCTCCACCTTTGATTCTTTCATGCTCAGTTTGTGGTCTGAACGTATGAAAGTCGTTGTAACTGTGCATGCCTGGGGTACTTTCTATGCCTTTGAACCATGTCTCTGTGACTGCACAGACATCAGCATCTTCCAAAGTGAGGAGTGCTTCCAGGGAGTGCAGTTTCTTGTTTAGACTCCTAGCATTAAGCAACATTACCTTGAATTTATCTAGAGAAGATTTTGTTATGTCGGGAGGTTGGTTATTTTGACACTGCCTAAAAAAGGCACAGTAGGGGTAGCTAATGCCTTTGCCAGAATCTGAAAGCCTAGAAGTGCAGACCATCTTTGGCAAAGCAGCATGGCTTGTTGAACATGTCTTCCCAGGCTTCCAGATTTTCGGATCCCCTTGGACTGACACGAGATGCTAAGCCAATTGTTAGTCAGTCACCTTTTTGATGTATTGTAGAATCATCCTTGGAGAAGGTAGAATGCTGCTTAAGGCTAGGCTTATACCTGCCTGTGACACATAATCTGAAAGCTCAGTCATGTCTCTCTTCGGGTCTACCTTGTTTGATCAAAGTTTCAAAACTTCGAAACCCATATGGCAGAGACCATATGATCTAAGTTTTGAAACTTCGAACACTTTTAATTGAGATTGCCGTACAGCTCAGAATGGGAGATTTACCATTTTCCTTGCTGTAGTGGAAACACATAGAGGTGAAGTGTTTTGTTTGGGTTTTGTGTTTTTGCTGTATTTTTGAAATTTCGATCAAACAATGTAGATCCCTCTCTTCATATAGTTCAGTGAGGTACGTCTCAATTCATTCACCCTCACATGGACTATGACAAAGTCATACTAGTACTTCCAGTTTTGTGACTTGAGTGCTTGAGTCACTTGCTGGATCCTGGCACCTGACAGGCAACTAACTGTAACCCGCTCCTTATCCAGCCTGGTGAGGGGAACATCCATGTGTTTCACAATAAAGTCATCTATGACCAATAAATTAGGTTTTGTGGTGTTACACCTTATGGGCTTATTTATTCAGAAACTAGTGTGTGTGTTATGTGTTGTGGTTGTTTTTTGCATTATGTGTGTAAGTGGTTTCTGTTTGGGAGGCCTCTGATCTTTTGGTAATTTACTACTGAGTACCTCTGCATACATGGGTTTGTGTATCATATCCTTATTTAGTGTGAAAAGTGTGTGTATGCTGACAACCTGTTTGGCATTCAATTTATCCTTATGTGAGAGTCTTACCTCCACTTTCTTAGTGTGACTACATCTCTCACATAAAGTATTTGTTTGTTTCAGGAGTAAGTGGTTGACAGTATACATAAGACAATTGCTGCATTGCCTCAGGATGCCCATGTCTATCAGGCTGGCCAGAGAAATTAGGGGTTAATTTGGCAGGACTGTGCTTGTAGCACTGAGACTACAAGAGGGATCTATAATTTGTATAGGCTAAGGTTGGTCAATAAGGCAATGCTGCTCAATGCACAACCGAGTTGCTCCTAGAGCAGCAGAAAAGCTTGGAAGGGTTTCACTGACAGCTGTTTAGGAAAAAAATGAGCTTCTAGGCTTTAATGAAGGTTCCAATGTATATCATTCAAATACAACAAAGACAAATTCTCCTCCAGGATATTTTTCCTGTTTGCCAGAATATATGGTTTTACTAAGTGTACGACTTATGAAGCATATTTTTATTGACAGAACTAACTGTAAATTGAAAAGTAGAACTGATGAACATATCAGTCCTATTAAGCATTCTGATAATGTGATTTATATAAGGATGTTTATTTAATACAATTAGTTGTTTTCAATAGACCTAGGGCGGCCACGGTGGTGCAGTGGTTAGCATTGCCGCCTCACAGCAAGAGGTTCTCCGGTTCGATCCTCGGCTGGGGTGCCTTCTGTGCGGAGTCTGCATGTCCTCCCTGTGGTCGCGTGGGTTTCCTCCGGGTGCTCCGGTTTCCTCCCACATCCCAAAGACATGCTGCAGGTGGATTGGACACTCTAAATTGGCCCTAGGTGTGCGTGTGAGTGTGCCTTCTGTGGAAAGTTGGGCGCCGGGCTGGCAACTCGACACTGTAAAACTCCACTGCCATTCAATGTGCGGACAAGGCGATCCGCTGTGGCGACCCCTAACCGGGAAAAAGCCGAAAGAAGAAGAAGTTGTTTTCAATAGACCTGGCATAGTCTTATGTGTTGGTATGTTGTAGACAGAAAAGCATTTATCTCGTCTGTTTTAATCAGGTGTGGTGTTTAGATTATACCAGTGTTTTTCTATTCACCATTTCATGTATTTTTTTACTTTATGAATTTATTTCTGTGTACTAAACACTGACAATAAAGATCTCTAGATGACTACATTTGCTGATGATTGTAAGCTGGGTACAGTATTTAAATCATACAATGATGCTAGTACCCTTCAAATGGAAATAACGTGCAGTAACGTCTAACGCACCAAAAAAGGGTAAAACCAAATGCTACGAAATGCAGTATCATCTCATCTTTTGGACCTTTTCTTCCCAGGCCTCTATTGAAAATGGGCTTCTACCCAGAGAGACTTTCCCAGTAATCAAATGTCAATCAATCAATCTCCATCGGAAAACAACAAATTCCAACTCCTTACTGTATCAATGGCATCCCACACTTCAGTGACACTAATCAGTGATTTGGGCACATGGATAGCTCAACATGTGTCAACAGTAGTCAGAAAATTCTTCTGTATCTCACAATTAATCACAAAGAATAACTAATTTAAGACTAAAAAAGATATTGTTATTTTATACTCTGCCCTGATTAGACCCATCATAGAATATAATGCCCCTTTGGTATTTATCTCACTAGGCACATCAAAAAACTTGAAAAATGCAGAGGCTTCTAACAAAAAGGGATTTAGGTGACAAAAATCTTAGCTATCAAGAAATGATGAAATCACTACCCATGTGCTCTGTGTCATACAGGGGAAATGTACACCTTTCCTTCTGTGCATTCAGGGGACCCTGCTATTAGTGACCTCTTCTTTTTCACTATATCATATAGAGTAGCTAAATCTAGAACAAAAGTTCTCAATTTACATCAGGTAAAAAAAAAATAATAATAATAATAACTGAAGAGATAGGTTCATTGCCTAGCACCTCCCCTTGCTTTGGAATAGACTCTGCTTGCATGCCATATAAGGTGACTTCATGCTGGACTTTAAATAAAGCTTAAACAATTGTATGAGTGCCCTAAAATATATTGTGGGACTTCCAAGCCATGACCTCCTTGGAATGGTTGGTAAAGCCTGAAGCTGATTATTGACAAGACACACACAGCCTCTGGTTGAATATTCTTGTATTTCCTATGATTCGTATTCCTCCCAGAGTTCTGCTTTCTGATGTGGTAAATGAGGTGGACAAAAATGTATGCTTGCCAACTGAACCATGGAGAATATCCACCTACATCTAAAAGGACCACAACAGACTCTGTGGAAACCAACATCAAAATGATGTTTTAGAAACTGAAATTTACAGCAAAAACAATGGCATTAAAGTAAATACCAACTCTAATAGGGCAGCTACATCCACGGTGGTGCAGCAGTAGCATTGTTGCCTCACAGCAAGAGGTTCTCCCATTCGATTCTCGGCTGGAGTGTGGGGAGTGCCTTCTGTGTGGAGTCTGCATGTCCTCCCCATGGTTGGGTGGGCATTCGAAAGACATGCGTAATGGGCGTGCCTTCGTTGAAGGCTGAATGTCGAGCTGGTACCTCGGCATTCGTGAAAAATCTACTGCCAATCATTAGCAGACCGGAGTTCTGCTGTGGTGACTCCTAACCAGGAAAAGCCGAAAGACACAACAAATGGGGCATAACAAAGTCATGCTGACATAGGACTTGGTGAAAGGAAAGCTTCAGCAGTGAGATAACATGTCATTCCGGGCATTTTCTTAAAAGCCTGGATACTGTACTGGACATCTGCAGACATTTTTCTGGAGTAACGAACCATTCCATGAATGACAAAATTAAGGGATGTTGATGGAAACCTATAGCTCTAGTAGGAAAGAGAGGAACACTTCACAACTGGAGATTGCAGATGATACTAGGGGTCTACGTACTGCTGGACCTCTAGAAGCCATGGGGTTTTAGATACCCTGTCATGCATTTTAGAATATATTTCAGTGTTTGTATCTGTGCATGTGATATACCCCTTAACAGTTAATAGAAATAAGTAACTATAGCAAAGCCAATGAAGCCGTTACTGCAACTAAAAAAAGGCCAAAAATCCAATGTAATGCAGGACTTTGGATGAAACAGTATTATTAAGATATGATAAGCATCTGCAGAGAGGCAATAGTAGTGTTTGTGTGAGCGTGTGTATGTGTATGGAAGTGTGTGCATTTCTGCAGGGATATCAGTGGTCACAGCTGAGTTTATATGTGTGTGAGTGTGCACGAGCACACACGTCTGCATAGGTGGTTGCAATAGGGGGTTAGTTAGTGGATTGTTAGAGCACTTGTGTGTGTGTGTGTGTGTGTGTGTGTGTGTGTGTGTGTGTGTGTGTGTGTGTGTGTGTGTGTGTGTGTGTGTGTGTGTATGTGTGTGTGTGTGTGCGCACATGAGTGAATGGGATAGTGGGTCAGTGAGTATGATGGAGTGAGGGGTGTATATGTCTCATGTATATTGAATGTCTGTGTGTGTGTGTGTGTGTGTGTGTGTGTGTGTGTGTGTGTGTGTGTGTGTGTGTGTGTGTGTGTGTGTGTGTGAGTGAGTGAGTGAGTGTGTGTGTGTGTGTGTGTGTGTGTGTGTGTGTGTGTGTGTGTGTCTGTGTTGTGTTTCAATATATGCATGTGTGTGTGCATGTGAGAGAGTGAATTGGTAGTACCTGTACAAACAAGATGCATGGGCTGCCAGTGGTTTTTACCACAGCAAAGTGAGATTAGCACTAAAAGTCATACCACACAGTTCAGAAACATGCAGATTAGCAGATAATGAGGTATTTTTTCATTGCCACTAATCATGTCAATGAACTACACTTCCCATGTTCACGTAAACTGACCCTTTTGTCTGCAGCATTTTACATTAGCACAGAAAAAGTTCTCTGAATCCCAGCCTGTATACCAACAGCATCATTATAAAGGAGCAACAACTAAAGTACAGCAATGAGATTCTATTATTAAATGCTCAACTTCTCTGCCCTTTTTCTCCCTATTTACATTCCCTGCTATGAATAAACAATACAGCATTTAAAATATTTGAAATCAACTGTTTCTCTCCAATAGAACAGTACCTTACTGTACTGTGGTGGTTTCACTTTCAAGAAACTTTTATCCCACCAAGGAAAAGCTTGCTGCAGTCTCCAATTCATTGATGTCATCAAGGCCAATGAATACAGGTAGTTTTCTGGCCAATTACCTCCCCAAACTGACATCACCATAACCGTCCTAAAAACCCATCCATGCTGTGATGTCACAGCTCCCTAGTCCTTCCCCTACCCATAAAGAAAGTAAAGGCTAGAACAAGAAAACAGTACATGAGTCAAGCCTTCTGCTGTGAGCTGTCAATCACAACAGGTAACAGCTCAAATTAAACAAACTGTGGCTGGTAGTCAACTGACTGAAAACATTTAGAAAAAAAATAAAAAACAATTACCGAAACCAGTGCAGTTAACCGTTTATTACAATCCAAAGTACTTGCAATTCAAACAACTAAGCGCTTTCGCCAGATAATCCAAAGGCATCTTCAGAGTTGTTTAAACATTGTCTCCAAACAGGTTAAATAGTAACAGATACTATGTGGGTAAAACCATTCGTAGATTGTGGGACAGGATAGGCGAACATGTAAGACTATAAGGAATAAAAACATACATAATGCTCTTTTTATACATTCTGAAAGATGCATTAATTTTAAAAAGTTTGTGTTTTTTGAGATAGAGTTTTCAAGAATGAACATGGAGGTGATAATGATCTGTTGTTGGAAAGTAAAGAATCTTTATGGCAGTTGAAGCTAAACGCTTCTATGGAACCTGGTTAAAATGATTTTATTTCCATTAAGCCATTTTTGAAGATTAGACATAACCAAATTGTTTGACATATCTAATTTTCAGGATTTATTTTAAAAAATCATGCAGTTGCTTAATGAATGATTAAGAAGTATTGTGTTACAATGTAAAAAAAAATAAATTTTTGGAGTATATTTTTTTAAGAAGAATAGGCATTTGATATATGTACTGTCTTTTAAAAGTTTGGGCGGGAAAAATTGTGGGTTGGTGCTTGTGTAGTTACAAACAGTATCTGTTACTATTTAACCTGTTTGGAGACAATGTTTAAATAACTCTGAAGATGCCTTTGGATTATCTGGCAAAAGCGCTTAGTTGTTTGAATTGCAAGTACTTTGGATTGCAATAAACGGTTAACAGCTCAAATTACCCTTAGCACTTTGACAGCTGGGGAAGTTAGGTGTGAAGATGGAATGGGAGATGAGTCGAATCAAGGACACTGCCATCATTAAGTCCAAAGCTGACAGCCAGACTAAGCTAGTTTCTTATCTCAGTCAAAAACAGTATACTGGAATGGCACCCCACTGTCATCTTCCATATTTTATCCAATGATTCAACTTGCAGCAGTATATACTGGGCGATGTACTGCTGGTTATGTCAACTAACTGCTTTTAACACTGATAGTGAACTACATCTCCCACTAAAACACTGTGAGAGTCTATAGCAGTAACAGCAGGCTTATTCTGATGCTACACATTATAAGGCAAGACGTCTATGTATTTTTTTATTTTTTGACTGTTGTAATAATGCAAGCAAATATTAAAGACTTTGGGAGGATTGTTGAACGATGGTGGGCAGCCAACAACTGAAGTGAACTGTAAACCAAGATACATAAAATGTTGGAGACTTGAATATAAATATATAATTTCACTATGGTGCAGCAGTACTGAAAAAATATTAACTTGGTTTTCTGAAAGGGCATGTGTACACCACTCATAGATGCCAGTGACAACTGTCATAGCAGCAGGCTAGAATAAACAACTCAAATGTAAACTAGGATCAATATAAATATCGTGAGGTAGATTAGTTTCAAATAATACATATTATTGACATAAAGGTAAGCCTATTACTCAAACAAATGCCTTCTAAGGAGAGGGAAGGAGTGAAATTCTTATTCTCGTAATACAAAGGAAAATAATGAATCAAAATTAAAGAAGAATACCAGTAAAAAGATAAAAATAACAGGAAACATAACTACATCCCGCATTTCAAATAAGATTGACACACTAGGGAAAATTAAGCCATAACAAGAACTGATCACATGAGCAAATAAGAAAAAAAAGATGTATACTCAGGTGTGATGATAGGAGATACTACCAGCCATGCCAGTAGAAAGAGGGCCATGGATTTGTAAAATATACCAGCATAGCTACCTGGAATTTTGTAAATAATTATGTCATTTGTGTATCAAACTGATTTGTACAGATGCTTGTGCTGAAAACATATTTGCGAGGTTTGCTTGTGTTAAAATGTATCAACAGTGTGCTCTGCTAGAAGGAAAATAGATGTGCATGCATTATTGTAACTGTTTTAAATGTATACATTGTAATATACTGGAAGTGAAGAGGTTAATCTTAATCCATTTGACTTTGCAAAATATTCTGGAAATTAAATTACTTTATGTGATCCCATAGTTCTGAATGGAACCAGAGGCACAATGTCTGTGGTAGAGAATAGCTGGTAGCTCCTGTAGGAAGAGTGAAATGGTTTTATGCTTTTATGACTTCTAACAGCTGCACCTCATGTAAGCAATGGTCTATCTGTGTGTACGGCAACACATAAGTGCTAAAACCCTGGCAGCTTCTAGGCTTCTAGTGATGGGGATAGTGCGGGAAATAGAGTCAGATGACCAGATGTATGTGATGTCATTCTGTGCAGAAATAATGCGTTAATATTAGAGGATACTGAAGTCAAGCTGCATTCTGTATTCTGTCTTGGATCAGACAACACGGACCACTCACATTATCTTGCCTTGCTCTGTTCAGTAAGCAGGAACAGCAATTCTCTAGATCAGTTAGGAAAATATAGTGAAAGTTGCTAAATACTGTTTTTCTATAACTGCGTGAAACTTTCCATCAGTTTTATTTTTAATATTCCCTGTGACAGAAACCCTGGGGTTTACTGTAAATAGATATTTCATATTTTCATGTTCTTTTATTATTTAGTATTAAAAATATTTAAACTTTTTATTGTGGCTTGTCCTTTTTAGAGAATATTTAAGCTTTGAGAGTATTTGGTTACCCTTGCAAGAGTATTAGGTAGCTGGCTTTGTAGTGCTTGGTGGCAGTGATAACTACCTTATAGTCTGGGCAGAAGGAGGCATAGCTAATAAACCTGTGTCAGCCTTTCCCAGGTGTGTGTGTGTGTGTGTGTGTGTGTGTGTGTGTGTGTGTGTGTGTGTGTGTGTGTGTGTGTGTGTGTATGTGCGTGTGTGTCACCTTCTTGGAGCAGCGGCTCGAAGCACTGTTTTCACAGAGAGAGTGATGGAGGACGTAGGTTGGGCACTCAGCTGAGGACTTAATTTTGCAGCTGTACCAGTGGGGAGTCTTACTGGTGACCTGGACGGAGACAGATAGAGAAACCCAGACCCCAGGCTGAGTGTGTTCCCTATGTGCTCTTAAGGGGAAATTGTGCTTGATGCAGAGAGGTCTGTATCTGGAAAAAGTGAGTGTTTCCATTTGTATTCCAAGTGAGCATTCTTCTCCAGTGTCAGTGGTGAGGATTCAGGCTCCTTGATTACTGGCCCAGAGTGGAGGGATGTCATAGCATGCATATGTCTGTTATATATCTATATCTATATCTGTCTATATCTCCCTTTATTTCTCTCTATATATGCATATATAGATAGACAGATATACAGAGAAAGAGAGAGCAAGAGAGAGAGAGAGATGCATGTGTGTATGTGCAGGTAGTTGGCACAGGTTATTTTATGTTCTGCAGGAAAACTACAACTGTACCTGGGTTAACTTAGACAAGAGGCAGGTAACATGTGTGAGAGCATAATCTGAAGAGTTAGATGGGTTTACATGCTTTCTCAGAGAAATGGAGTGAGCATCATTAGGTAACTAAACTTTTAATGATCTGAAGCTGTTTGAATATATGAGTTCTACCACTAAAATGAGTTCCAGCTGTAAAGACAAAACTGTTAATGAAGTAAAATTAAGAAAATACCTGACCATATCAGGCAAAAAGAAGTTAACAACGTATCTGAATATACATTGAATCAGAAGGGTATTATTAGCGACCCTCTAAAAACAAGTGACAAAAGGTTTCTGACAGTTAGCAAAATATTGTAATGCTAACATTTTGCAAAGTAATTGTGTAAAAATAAGTTGGGACATCACTGAAAACCTAAATAAAGCTTCTTTAGACAGTAAGAATTTTCAGTCTTTGGTATTCGCAGCAAGTTAACAAAAGCAGGGAATAACAATGCTGAAACACAAGCAAATGCAGAAAGTGCAGAATTTGCAGCTTTTAATATTCACAGTCGTATGCAACAAAGTAAGAAAAGCAAACATACTAAGCAGTTTTTCAAATGGGAAAATATACACAATATTGACTGAGGCTGAAAAAAATTTATGTAGTATATCTTTTTGTATGCAGTGGAGATAACTCATAAAAGTCCTACAGTTACTTGTGGGGTGCAGCAAAAAGCAAAATTACAAAAGCATTAACAGCCTTAAAATGGAAAACATTGACATTTGTGCTGTAACACAGACCTGGTTCAAGGCAGCAGAAAGCACCCCTGCACTACCAGGCTATAAAGCATTCCACACCTTTTGGCCCCAGAACTTGGACCGAAGCTCCAAAGGCAGTGATGTTTCCATATTCATAAAGGATGCGCACACCTCCCGACTGGTAGCCCAACATAATGCATCGGAGATACTTCAGGTGCAGCTAACACTGGGTAAGACAGCGATTCAGGTCATAACCTGCTACAGGTCCCCAAACATGTCCCATGACTCATACTCCATGTTCCTAAGCACCCTGGATAATAATAGGGTCCAACCTACCACTCTCTTACTAGGTGACTTCAACTATCCCTCCATTAACTGGGTAAACTACTCATGTACCAATACACTTCTCCGTTTCCTGGAGTTCATTAATTCCAGTGCCCTGAACCAGGTCATTCTTAACCCCACTAGAGGTAGAAACATCCTTGACCTGGTCATTACTAACATGGGAGACTGCTGCTCTACACCAATAGTCAGCTCCTCCCTGGTTAGAACCGGCCACAAATCACCTTGGAGATCCACATCCCTCCCCAGCAAAGGTAACCACCACAAAAAGTTGAGATCCCTTATCAAATCTTCTAAGGCTAGGTATGAAAACAGAATTGGAGAAGATAGTAAAGACAACCAAAAGACCTTCTATAGTTATGTAAAGAATCTCCATGGCAATACCCAGATTTGCTCTGAGCTACTGCACAATGGTACCTCCTATACTGAGCCAACAGATATTGCCAGTATACTGGCTGATTCAGTGCCAACTTTACCCCCCCCAAAGGACCAATCACAATACCAGTAGATTGCTAAGCACCCGGTATTACTACTGCACAGGTTAAAACAGCACTGTCCAAGGTGAAGAATACAGCTTCTATGGGACCCGACAATGTCCCTGGTTGTGTTCTACATGAACTATAGAGTGTACTGTCACCTCACCTGTATGCCCTGCTCAGTCACAGCCTCACCTCAGGCTTTGTCCTTGCCAAATGGTACACTGCTACAGTCATCTCTTTCCCCAAAGGAGGAGCGACTACAGACCCTGGGAACTATTGCCCCATTAACCTGATGAGTCTGATATGAAAAGCTATGGAATGCATCATCATGGACCTAATAAACAAGGATATAGGGAATCTCCGAACTCTGGATCCCACACAGTTTGGTTTTGTGAAGGGTAGATCATGCCTGCTCAACTTGGTTGACTTCTTTTGGTCAGTCACTAGAGCTGTGGATGAAGGCAAGGTGGTTCATACAGCCTACCTTGATCTGGCCAAGGCTTTTGATACCATTCCCCACTCAGGAATCATAGAAAAATTCACTAAGCTTGGCATCAACCCCTATATCACTAGGTGGGTTGCAAACTGGCTCACAGATAGAACCCACAGTGTCACGAGTGGATTCCCACAGGGTTCGGTCCTGGGTCCTCTCCTCTTTGGTATCTACTTCTCTGAAGTCCAGACCAACACAAAGGATCTCTGGCTGACAATGTTCGCAGACGATTGCAAGTTGGGAGCTATTATTAACTCCCCAAGTGATGTTGACATCCTACAGAATGGCCGACCAATGACTGGTGTCAGAACCATGGCCTTAAGCTCAATGCCAAAAAATGTGTCATCATCCCCTTTGGGAAAAACCCAGTTCCCATGAATTACCACACTGATGGCAGTCCACTGAATACAGAAGGTGTTATAAGATATCTGGGAACACAGGTTGACAGCAACCTCTCTTTTTATCACCACATTGCCACTGCTGTCATAAAGTCCTTCTATGTGGCACATCTCATTACTAAGAGTTTTCCATCCAGGAAGTAAGAGGTCATTGTCTCCCTCTACTCTTCCCTCATTAGGCCAATCATAGAGTACAACACCCCATTTGGCATGTACCTCATTAGACACCTGCAACAAATAGAGAGGCCGCAAAAGTACCTCACAAAGAGGATCCTAGGCCTTAAACATTTGTCCTATATGGACAGACTCAAAAAACTCCAACTATTCTCTGCCTCATATTGCCTCCTTAGAGGCGATCTCTGTTTGACTTACAAAGCCATGTCTGACCCAACTCTGCTAGAAATTCTACAACTAAAGAAATTCCAGTCCCTCCGCACCACATGCTCCAGAGACCTCAACCTCATTACCACAATTAACAGAATATGCTGGAAGGAGCGGTTCATAACCCAGAGACTACCCATGCTATGGAAATGAAATCCCATACATGTCAAGCAGAGCACCTCGCTGACCCTCTTCAAGAGAAATCTTGATGAGTGGATGGGTAACAGAAAATTCACCCTGGGGATAACTCCAGTGGCTCTGCTCGATAGAGGCACTGGAAACTAAGGTCGAGTGGTGCTATGCTAGGGTAATCCTATGGCTAGGCTTGTAAAGGCCCCAGGGCCATTAGCCTAGTACACACCTATGAACCTATGAACAGCAAAATCCAGAAAAAAACACAAAACTGCAGAAGCAAATAGTGTGAAAGTAGAGCTGACTATTCATTAGCCACAAAAGCAAAGACTGTCCGTATAATACAGGAATGGAGAAGGCTTATAAATCTACAGTGCTAATGGTAAATGGAACAGTCCAAGAACTGGTGTGTATTGTGCATTCTGGTGTATACTGTATGTATGATGGCTTAGCTCTCAACAGTAATCTACTTGTCCAACAAACAAAATAAGTGAGTTCAGACAGGTTTGTTAATGAACAGTAATGTTTTAGGTTGCCAGAAACTCCATACATAACAATCTAACCCAGACTGTTTGTCTAAATGCAGTGAGGATGACCATACATGCCCTGTGTTTAATACTGGGTACTCAAATGATAAAATCACATGCTCTGCTTCAGAAAGTGACTAGTTAAGTGATTGCAAAACAGATATGCCCATGCAGCATCAAATATAAAGTTCCTAATTGAGACAAGTACTGATTAATCCATCATATAAGATACTAAATGCCTAGTTGACTGCAGGCTCCTCCCCTAAGTCTGATTCTAATTGTGAAAATAAAAAGCATGAGAAAGCCCAGAAACAGACCACACTGATAGCTAAAGAGTTTGGAATCTTATAATATTAGAAAGTGATTCTGATGCACCTTTGGAAAACGGTAGCAAAGTCTAGCTTGGAAGAAGGATATTTCTAGCACAGAGGATAACGAACAAGAAGAAATACTGAAACAGAACACTCCAGAGCTGATAAAACCTGTGCCATATTCACAGAATGGAAGTCAAAAGGATATGTCAGACTATTTTGTTGGTAAGGGAGACCATGATGTACATCCCTTGATGAAGAGACCTGCAAAAAAATGGAAGTAAATCTGAGAAAAAGAAGAAAGCAAGATTTGTCTAGGATACTGAGAAGGAACTGCCTCGGGACTCTGAATTAGTAAAGGAATTTATATGCTTCAATTAGTGATGATCTCATTATTCAGAGGCTAGGATATCTGATAGCAGTTTAAGTGACACATGAGAGATCATGGTCATTATGACTTATCAATGGAAAACTGAGGAAGATGAATTCTCAGATAATAAGTTTCCTCTCATGCTGCTGTCTATAAAACTGGAACTGGCAAATATGCAAATCAAAGCAGTAGATGAAACCACAGAAGATGGTGGAAGTGCTTGCAAGGAATTTAATACACCAGAACATCAGAATCACCTGAGAAGGCATCCATATCCTGGAGCTTGGTCAAACTGGAAATGGTTGGCAATCTGTTGGGGACTGAAAAGAAAGAATATTTTGAGTTTTTTTCTGGTCTCCTTCCCTAAAACATTGGAATTATACTAGCTAGCACATACTCAGGCAACTCACAGAAATGAAAAAGGAGTGCAGTCAGTGATGTCTCCTAAACATCTGTGAAACACTTGAACTTACAAGTCCAAGCTGAGAAAAGATATATGGCAAAGTGGTAGAAATCCCTTTTAAAAGCTGGTGGAATCATAACTGGGCCTGTGATAAGTGACATAAAATATACACCAAGGATTTCTGAAAGAGTATCAGGGGTTTAAAAGTTGCCTGTGTGCCCTTTATCTGCCAAAAGTAAAGTAAAGGTAAGCATTTTATATAATATGCAGCATAAAAAAATGCCAGTTCTTTGACACTTTTACCATTCACAGCTGGATAAATTAGATTATATAAAGTGCAGTTTATTATAGAAAATCATCAATACCTTTTTTTCTATTACAACACTGGCACTGATTCACAGTTATCGTGTATTTTTCACTTTTCTTTGTGGTTGCATGACTATGGATTTATTATATATATAAGAAATAGGTGTGGCAATGTCTTCCACAAGAGTGAAGCAAGGGAACTTTGCCCTGCAAAAAGAGTTTTTTGATAAATCTTAGAAAAAGCCATTATTTGATGTTTTTTTAACTGGCTGTTACTTTGTACAATCATAACTAGAATGCTGTTCAGAGTTCAAAATTAAAATGCAGTCCTGCATATTCAAGCCCAAATCAGTTCACTGGCAGCATAAACACTGGGGACAAAATATATGTGGACTGATGATAAAACTGTTTTGCTTTTTGTCTCACTTTATTGCTTTCATCTTTATTATACATATAAACACTATCATTTGTATGAACAACAATGGTTGCATTTATGTGTGAAGCATCTAGCTGCCTAAATTTTGGTTCATATTTTCAAAAACTGGATCTTGGGGTTCATAACTCACAAGAATAAACAAAAGCAGGCAGATATTTATGCCAGGGAGCCACAAAGGTGTGATACGTGACCAACAAACACTCAATAACCCAAAAAAACATGTATCACCAGGAGAACAACAGGAACATTAGTTTATTGTAGATAATTAAGTGCTTTTGTCTCTCTAAGTGGGGACTTCATTAGAAAAAACATCAAACAATTTAACAACCTTAAATAGCTGGTAAATCCTTGCCATTGGTGTTAGTGCTGCCAATGAAATCTTTCAAAATAGCCACCTGACATTTCTTTCTCATCATTTCAAAAATTCAAAAACAGTAAACACCAAAAAGCAGTGTAAACCAAACAATCATGCACATTTTATATAAAATAAAAGCAAAAAAACTTTAGTTTTAATAATAAAATATATATTCAGCTAAAAAAATCTAAAAGTGTGTAGCCTTATAGAAATGGGAAAAAGAAATAGGAAAAAACGGGGGAATGGTAACCTGAACCCCAACAAGAAAGTAGAACTGCCGTATAAGCTGTCATCTCTTTCCCTTAAAACTGGCATTAAAGAAACAGAATCATTCAGTCCTGGGGAAGGTAGTCAGCCAGTCTAAGTTGCCATTGTAATTCCCTTTTACTTAAAAAATGTTTCCAGTCCCCCGTCTGGAATCAATATGTAATGTTTCCAATATACCAAAACAGAATTTAACAAATCCTTGACAAACAAGGGAATGTTTATATAGGGAATTGGTGCCCTTCTTGTTTTGAATGTCATAAACATGTTCATTGATTCTAGTTTTAAAAGATCTTTCCATTTTTCCCACATAGAAATTACTACATGATTCACACATAGCCAAATACACTACCCTGCTAGTAAGGCAATTCCCTTTCCTAAAATGGATTTTGGTATGTATATAATTTGCTAGGGTAATATTCTGACTTCTAATTATGTAGAGACATTGACTGCAACTTCCACAAAGTATAATACCAACCCCAGCTTGAAAATCTTTACTACACCTCTTATTTTCCAGTAACTTTTTAAGGTTCCTGCCCACTTTACTGATGAATACCAGCTTCTCCCCTACCACAACATTCACATCATTATTAACTCTGAATATGTTCCAGTTTTTTTTTTATAATATTTCTCATTTTCCCCGAAAAGGGTCTGTGTTCAACAGTACAAAGCTTTTCAAACTTGGGAATGTGGGGAGGGTGCTGGAGTTATTAATATGGGATAAACCCACACCCAACAAGGGTTTATACTTTTTTCCCCATTCATAATGTACATCTTCAAGAATATCATCCACCATCCTTTTTGGATAGTCCCTCTCCAAACACTTCTCCCTTAGTTTAAAAAGTTCCCCTCTAATATCCTCAAAATGGGAGGTCATCCGGGCAATTGTATTGCCTGCCCTTTAACCAACCTCCTTTTCTGTGACAAGAGGTGACAACTAGAAAAATGAAGGTAGAAGTTACAAAATGTACTTTTACAATATATATTACACTTGAAACTATCATGGATATGTGAAATAGTGCTGTTCAAGTAAGGTACCTTATTAGTACAGAGTTCATGTGTGAACACCAAAACGTTGGCAGCATTATTCAAATATTCAATAAATTTGGGTATAGAATCTATTTTGCCCTTCCATAAAATAAAAATACCATCCAAATAACTAATGTATAGTTGTATACTGCTCCAAAACTCGCTACAAAAAACATATTTTGGTTCCCATCCCAAAAGCACTAGGTTGGTGTAGGTGGGGACACAAACTGCCCCCATAGCTACACCTCTAACCTGTTGGAAATATTGGCCTTCAAAATAGATGTAATTGTTCCTCCAAATCAGGGCCATTAATTCCTAAACCAAGTTAATTTGATCCTGATGTAAAACTGAACAAGAATGTAGGGTGTCTTCAAAAAATTTTAACTCTTCCATTTCCGAAATAGAGGAGAAAAGATCTTTAACTTCAGCTGTTAGAAAGATTAAGTCTTTTGACCAGACTTCCTTTTTTAACTGTTCTAGGAATTCCCAAGAATCTTTCACGTGGTGTGGAGAAGATTCTACCACGTGCTTAACCATGTTGTCAACAGAAATAGCCAGTGGATGGGTTTTAAAACCACTGGCCGCAACTATAGATCTAAAAGCTGGCTCCCTAACACTCTTGTGAATCTTGGGAATACCAAAAATTGTAGGAACAATAGGGTGTTGATTTTTAAGGAATTCATAAATTTCCAAACTAATACGTTGCTCAAGGACATATTCTTCTAGATAAGAATCAATACGACCATAAACAATGTTAATTTGATTCTTAGACACTTGAATATAATTCCTTCATTCAGCAAGAGGTTTTGTATAACATTATAAAATAATCCTCTGAATTAAACACGACAATATCTCCACCTTTATCAGGTAGCATAATACTTATAGTCTGGTCTTCTCTACGTTGGCGTACAAGTGCTTGTTCTTCCTTGGTGAAATTACCAAAAAACGTCTTCTTTTCTACTCAAAGTTTGTAAGTATCTTTCATTACCGCCTTTTCAAAAACACTAACCAGAGGATGAAGTGGATGGTTAAAGACACTTTTTTTCTTTAATACATCATAACTATGCTGCCCCTTGTAACTTGCCCATTCATTGCTATGAGAAAATAATATATCAAAATTAAATTTCTAGTATACATTTTGATATCAATAAGAGTATCAGCTATATCAGGTAATTTGGTGGGTACATATTTGAAACCCTTATTAAACAACGAAAAAAAACTTTGGTTATTTCTCTATCTGTATAATTGTAAATTTTAAAACCTTGATAGCAGCATACAATATGTCCAGAAGTGTCCATTAATACCTGTTCACCCCCCTCCCCCATGTGGCACATCCCCTCTGTACCTGTGTTGCATAACTGGGTATGCTGTGTTTGTTCTCTAAATTCCTGTTTGCTAGTCTCTCTCAGCAGCACACCTGGGGAAAATCCTGTTGATATGGGCTTCACCCTGTTCATGATTTTCCATGTAGTCATACTCAAATTCACCTAATCCCATTGCATTGTTCATTTCACTGTAAACAGAATCATTATAAATAGTATCATAAGTTTTTTTATGATGTGAGATAAACTTGTTGATGGGGTATGCCATATTGGTTCTATGTTGTTTGATCTCACTATCTAATTTACATTTTTTCTTATAAAATAGTGCATTGCACCTCCTTTCAACCCACAATACATGATTTCCATCTGCAAACATTTAAATTTAAATAACCATTTTTCAAAATAAAAAAACATGTCTCTCAGTGAACTGAAATGCTGGCTATCAGTGTTATCAGTTCTTGGTTCACTTGCATTTCATAGTTCCTGAAACCTATAGTTCTGAGCCAGCAATGCACCAAGCTTATTATGTAAAACAGTATTACTAGTATTCTTGGTGTTAACACTAGCTCCTGAGTTTCTCGGTCTCTGTGCTGATGGGTAAAAACAGTTAGTGTTACATCTGTCTCACATCAGGTCCAGAAAATTGCACCGTACCTTTAAAACAGTTGAATTTCTTTTCTTTCCTTTAAAATCTTTGTTGTTCTCCCTCAAACCTTCTGAGATTGTATCAACGGCCACTCCAGGTGTATTAGAAGCCGAGGAATTGTCATTGTTCATTTCTACCTCCATAATGACATCATCACATCCTCAAGCTTGCCGATTGGTAGGATCACAAGTAAAGGCTGGATTGGAATCATCTGGGTAATGCACAAACCGCTCTATAACTATACCAGATGCGGACGCAGTAGATTCTGCTTCCCTTTGTGCTAAAAGTTCAATCAACCTCATGAGTTCTTCCTTCACTAGAGCAACATCCCCCTTAAGCCTAGAAATGTCAAAGTGGTCTAATGAATCCATGCTGAACCTCCAGCACTAAAAAGTAAACCAGGAAACCACAAAGGTGCGATACCTGACCAACAAATACTCAATAACCTAAAAGCACATATCACCAAGAGAATAATATTTCTTATAATTATTATTGCAATAATATTTCTTTTTCCCATTTCTATAACATTGCACTTTTAGATTTTTTAACTAATATGTATATTTTATTATTAATACTAAAGTGTTTTTTACTTTTATTTTATATAAAATGTGCATGATTGTCTGGTTTACACTGCTTTTTTGGTCTTTACTGTTTTTGGATTTTTGAAATGAGAAAGGAATTTCAAGTGGCTATTTTGAAAGATTTCATTGGCAGCACTTACACCAAAGGCAAGGATTTACCAGCTATTTAAGGTTGTTAAATTGTTTTGATGGTTATTCTGATGACGTTCCCAGTTATAGGCATGAAAGCTTTCAATTTTCTACAAAAAACTAATGTTCCTGCTGTTCTCCTGGTGATGCGTGCTTTTGGGTTATTGAGATATATATGCCACCATAAAAGTACAGGACTGGATTTTCATTTTGTATTTCTGCTATATCTAAGTTGGGCTCTCATCTCTGAGGTAATGAATCTTTAATGTGAGTATTGTGGTCATAGTATTCCATATGGGAATGCAGGGAGGCTTGTTCCCTACCAAAGGCATTCCATACTGGTGCTCTGTTCTTTTTAACTGGTGATTTGTTACACAGTCTGCTAGTTCTGCTTTTAAAACTAACTGTACTGATTATGTTTCTCAAATATGTCATTTAGTTCAAGGTTGCTTACTATTACATTATTTGCTATGTACAGTTCCAGGACAGGTATATAAATTAACCAAAATTACATTAGACTCAGAGAGCACAGCTAAGGGCTAATATACCTTATTATATACTGTGGGTTCAGTCCTCTCAGCTGTCTGCATCTTGGAGGAGCATTCTTATTTTCACGCCTGATTTAACATTACACAGGATGTCCTTATTTTGAGGGATATGGCCCTATTTTCATGCTTGATTTACCATATCACACAACTTTCTGAATCCCCTCATCACATGTGATTTTTAAGCTGCCTAGTACATAGGAAAAAATATAACATAATCAACATACTAGAGGGAACAGTGATTTTAAGAAAGAGAACACACATCTTATATTCCCTTTTTTCTGAAGCAAAAATAAATGTCATTTTGTGACAAAATTTTGTAATACAGTTCATTAAAATCTACAGATTTTGTACTGTCCCTTTGATGATATGCTTAAAAGTTTCCATCATTTTTGTTACTTTGTGTTTATTAAACATGGGTTCCTGATTTGTATCCTACATTCCTAATGGAAATGTGAAGAGTTATTGGCTATTTGGTGTTCAGATATTATGCTAATTAGATACCCCAACTTTCATCTGGATCTATTTACTTTTTAAGGGCCTTTGTTCCTATTTTCAATGTCTGCAGGTTGACAGGTATCCATGGGTTTCATTGCACTTATTAATTGTTTTGTAACCAGGGCTAAGTTTCTGTTAAAAGATTTACTTGCCTTTAAATGTTGTCTATGACTTTTTCTTTGTCTTCCACTCCATTCGGGAAATTAACCAGATTGCTCATAGGAACAGAAAAGGTGAGCAAAAGGGGTTCTAATTCAGAACAGTAAGTTTATTTTTTATATATTTTTTATTGAAATTACATATAGGCAAAACAAATAGAAATGACATAACATTTTAAGAACAATAGATCAAACAAAAATATGTACAATATGTTCAAACATGTCAAAGAGAAAAAAGTTATGATTAAGATACAAATAATAATATGATATTAATATGTCATATAAGTTATTTAAATAAATATTTGCATTAGTCTAATGCATGCATTACCTTATTCCAGGGGTTGCTAAATGGAGATGTTGAAGATAATCTCATTTTTGATGATGGTTTCATGGAAGATAGCTTCCCGAGTAGCAGAAGAAATTCTTCAAAGAGAGATATTTTTTCTGCCAGCTGATGATGATGATTTCCCACCCCATGGATAAGATAATCCAGATCAAATAATAATCATATTTATTTAAAACAAGACTAGAAATTATATAAGACCATAAACTTGTCTAAAATTATTTTATCTGTCCATAAAGCTTTAAAGAAATACAACCCCCACCAAAATAAATGAATAAAAAAATAAAGATGAACTTTCAAAAATAATATGTTTTCAGTTAGCTTTCGTTATTTGGTCACATCTTCAGCATTTATTGTCAGCATTTTTACAGAATTTTACCAGTATAAAAAGATATGTTAAGACATCCCCAAGTAGAAATGCACTAGTATTATACTGAAGAATTACCTGTAACTGAACAAAATATTAAAGATTTATTAGATTCAGATATGAAAATATAGTCATCTTGTAATAGAAAATTCCAAAAATTACAGCTTAAAGAAATTAAACTGTTTAGAAGAATTTTATATAAACCATAAGTAATAGCACTGGGGCTATGCCAGCTATAAATGACTATACTAAGGTAATCAGTTAATTTGGGGAATTGGAGTCATGATGTAATACAGCCTCACATAAGTAAAATTCCTGATATTCTCAACTAATAATGAATCAGTAGGATTAAGATTAAATTCTGCCAACATTTCTTTAGTAGATTTTAACTTAGTATTATTAAAACAATTAAACCACCCATAAAATTATCTATATTTCCACTGAAACATTTTATGAGAGTCAGTGCCTTCTAAAAGACATTTATTAGAAAAGAAAAAAATAATAAATGAAACATGAGTTCTAAATCAATTTGTCTAAAAAATATTTAAAATTGAGCTGTCATAGCTGGATTGAGATGGAGAAGAAATACTGTATTGTATGTATTTACAGAGTGCCAAGAATACACAATTATTTGTTAGACCATGATATGGGTGAGATTTTCATTTTTTTACCATTAAACATCTGAACATGTAATCTCTTTCAATTAGTGGAATAATAGGAATCAAGCTAATCAACTACAACTTTACTAATAGCAGCATTGGCATATATTTCAAGATCAGATAGTTTTAAACCTCATTCATCCCAGGATATGATGGGAATAGGCAATTCTTGGTTTATTATGCAGTGTGCCTTAAAGCCCTTTACCTCTACTCAGTCTCCTATTGATTGCTGAGGGATGATCTATACCTGACTTACAAGGCATCTCCAAACCCCACACTTATGAATGTCCTATGTATTCAAAAGTCAAAGAGTGCTAGAAATGCAAGGTCTAGGGACCGAAATTTCTTATTAAACAGAATATGCTGGAGAAACAAATAAGTATCCCAGAGACGGCCCCTCCTATGGAACAGGTTTCCTATCCATGTGAAGCTGAGTTTATCTATTACCCAGTGTAAGAGCAACCTAGACCAATGGAATGTGAATAGGAAATTTACACTGGGCCTGGCACCTATATTCCTTATGGCAGAGGTAGCTTATAAATGCCTTGGCCTCCTCAATGTCCTATTTGTATACAGGACATCATTAGTATTTTTGGAAAACTTGGCTAGGCTTAGAAAGCCCCCCAGGTCATTAGCCTAGTAACAATCTATGAATCTATAAGTGTAAGTCTGTGAATGTTAACATGAAATCATCTACAAAGTGCATTAATTTGGATTCATATTCGTTACCAATTATCATCCTATGAATTAGATGATTAGATCACCCTTGAACTGTTAAAATGTCAGTAGCTAAAGTCAATAATGGGGGAATAGGGCAACCTTGTTTGGTCCCTTTACTAATTAAAATTGGATCAGAAGTAGATGATCCTATGTTTGTGTAGGATTTATTAACTTTATACATTTATTTTATTAAATTAAAAAATAAGGTGGAAAGTCAAAGACGTAATACATCAAAAATGTTTGTTTAGTATAGATAATAAAAGTTTTTTCAATATTAAGACTAATGAGATTCTATATTATTACTGTTTATGATATGTAATAAAGCTAGTAATATTTTGATATTATCTTGTGTATATCTTCTAGGTATGAATCCCATGTGGTCATCAGTAGTCAGGGAGAAAATATTTTTTATTTATCTGTAAATAGACATGGATAATTTATAATGAAGATTTAATAAAGAAATTGGTCTGAACAAGAAAGGAGATGTTTGCCTTCTTTTGGAATGGATTAATATACAGATATTTTTATGAAGGTAGAGTAATTAAGTGATTTTTCAACTCTAGAAGAACTTTATGTAAAAAATTGTTCTGGGTAATGATTTGTACAATTCATGAATTAAACCACCAGCACCAGAAGATTTATTAATTTTAATTACCTTTTGATATATTTCCGAGAATTAGATGATTTTAAGTAGAACATTCTAGGTATTTTATGACAGTTTAGGAATTTGTAAATTATTTAATGAATTTCTAATAAAATCTGCTGAAATGGATTCATTACTAGAATTTTTTAAAAAGTATAATATTCATTAAACTAGGGTAAAATGCCATGAATGTCAGCAATGTTACTGTTTTTAGACAATCTTGAAAATATTTTAACTCTTCTAATTAGATCATGCATACCTAATTAGAAGTACATTGAGTACAATGACTTCATCTTCTTCTTTCGGCTTTTTTCTGGTTAGAGGTCACCACAGCGGATCACCTGTCCGCTCATGATTGGCAGTGGAGTTTTACGGTGTTGAGTTGCCAGCCCAGCGTCCAACCTTCCACAGAAGGCACACACATGTACACACTCACACCTAGGGTCAATTTAGAGTGTCTAATCCACCTACAGCATGTCTTTGGGATGTGGGAGGAAACTGGTGCACCCGGAGGAAACCCACGCGACCACAGGGAGGACATGCAGACTCCACACAGAAGGCACCCTGCCGAGAATCGAACCGGAGAACCTGTTGCTGTAAGGTGTCAACTCTAACCGCTGCACCACTGTGGCCGCCCACATTGAGTACAATGACAATTTGAATTTTTCAAAAGTGATGAATGTTTTGTGTTAAAGAATGTCTTGATATCCTTTTATAAGATTTAATTTAGGCATAATCATTTTGATAAGATAAGCCAAGTGTATAAAGTTTGTTTTCAGGATCTAATAAGTCCTTCTTCCAGTTTTGCGCTTATATCATGTCATATATTTATCATCTATATAAAGTCTTAAAAGAATCCCAAGTTACTGTCTTAATCAAGTTGTCAGTATTATTTATTTTCAAAGGGAAATCCACTTAAGAGTTAAACTAGGCTTTAAAATCTTTTTAAATCAACTATGTAAGGTGAAATTCTATTAATGATTGGAAGAGTCTAGAAGTTAGAAATATTTAAAATTAGTGAGCTGTATTCTGATAAGGGACAAGGAGTAGGTTTAAAGTTATCTAGCTTAGAAATATGATCATACAAAATAAATAGTTTGTCATTTCTAATTTGGGTGCCAGAAATGTGAGAAGAATATAAAAACTGAAGAGACTACTCTATGTCTACAAATAGAAAGGTATATTTTAATGTTAATGATTATACCCAATTTCTAATGCTTTGGCAGCACTAGTGAGGTTTAAATGTTTTAAGGAACATGTATATTTTCATTTAATAAACAATTAAAATTGCCTCTTAATATTAAGGTACCTTTTGAATTATTTAGAATAGCATCAAGAAGTTTTTTGTAATCAAGTTTCACTGCCATTCCTGGAAATCAATAAGTTTTAGCTAAAGCAAAAATGCTGTAATTAAGTGATAGTACAACAAGAGTTAGAAGACCATCTTTGTCCTCATAAATTTTATATAAAAAATTGGCATTGTAATATTTTTCCATAAAATTATTGCTAGTCTTCTTTCACTATTAAAAGTGGAATGAGCTAATATCTCATATTTGGTAGAATTCCTTGTGATTTTGTCACTGTGGTTAAAATGAGACTCTTGAGGAAATAAAATAGTAGGATTAAATGTTTTACAATACTTGAGAATAGAATCTCTCTTCATTTTCTTGTTTAGATTATTACTGTTTAAAGAAAAAAATCAACAGATCCAGCAAAAAGTTTAGAATAAAAAATATAATTGGTAATCTGAGAAAATGGTTTATATTGCTAAATAGACTTAAGTTTCCACTAGTATGAATTAAGTTTATTAAAATATTGTAAAATTCTTTATCATTAAATAATATATAGGATTTCCCTGATACGTGAAAGAAAGACTAGTTTAGTAAAAGCAAGTAGTAATACTAAAATAAATTGATTTTTTAAAAAGCAAAACATAGAATTAAAAGAATTTCTAGTCTGATAAAATGAAATTCTATAAAACTACCTTCAAATCAAAACCATCAATTTAAGATTAACATGTGGAATTAAGTGATGAGTCTAAAGAGATCTGCAGTAAAAGGAAAAACTTACCAGCAAAACCAAGCAGTAATAACAAATAAGTATTGTAGATATATACAAAATTATTACAAAAATTAATTAGAATTATATTTCCTATAACTAGTTTAAAGTACCTTTTTCTATAAGTAAATATTCAGTACATATTTATACCTTTTTATCCTAGTTTAGTTAAATTTTACTCTTTTACATCTCAGATTATATTTTCAGCTGCTCTTTCCTGTTTTACCCTTAGCTATCTTTTATTATTAGCTCTGTCTTTTCCTCTCAGCATCTTATACACCTAAAATAATATTTTCATACTATAATTTCTGCTTATCATAGTCACTTAAATTACCTATAACATTACAAAATATTACAATTTCTAATGTATTTAATCATTAATATGTCTATTTAGAATCATTAAGATCATGTCAGGCTAGAGTAATGTCCTTCAATTACAATACTTCTAGAAACAGAGAGTATCTTATCAATACATATAGTGTAGTTATATTCTAATTCCTGTGACAAATATTTTCTATATCCTAGTAATGCTAATATAGAATGTAAAATATCTATCTTACTAAAAAAACTATATATATATATATATATATATATATATATATATATATATATATATATATATATATAGTGGTATGAAGACAAATATTTATTTTAATGAGTGTTACATCTCTCCCCTTATTTTTTGTTCTTCAAGGAGATATGAATACAAATTATTATTAGGATATTCCAAATAATGAAGAAATATATGAATACATTTTTAAAAGTGAAATTCATAGTTTTTGTTATTGCATTATGCCCTCACCACCCTTTTCGGACTATGTAGAAAAGTAAGACTAAGTAAGACCAAAGAGATTGCCAGCAAATAAAATGTGTAAAGTAATCAGTATATGAAAGAAAGTATACAGACTAATAAAATGTATTGTTAATGTAATATAAAACAACATGATATATTCTAATTTATTCATATGTATAATTATATCCCTTGTGTAGAGATAATGAATTGCTTTCAAAATGACAGTTAATAACATCTGTTTATTTTTATCTGCACAAGAATTTGTATATATTTTTAAGTTTAAACGCATCAATATCATTAGTATTAAAACTAGTGATATACTCAATGCAAAAATACATAGTGTGAAAGGGTATTTATCAGACTCGTTATTTTTTGAATGAGGCAGGATATTACACAGAAGAAGAAAAAAATCACCATTTGAGTACAATAATAAAATGCAATTAGTGTAGTAAGTTTGAATGATTAAATAATATCAGATTTTGAGTCGCTAATAAACTCAGAAAAAATACACTGTAATTCAGCAGTCCATAATACGTCTGTTTGTAATCAAAAGTTATAATCAAACCATGTATTTGCAAAATGAATCTTAATAAGTATCAGAGGAGAAACAGCCCTTTAGTCTTACAAGTATGACTAGTAGGCTAGTATAATAGAGAAGTTTATACAGTCAAAGTGGTAAACACAAGATTAAAATAAGAATATTAAATAATCTTTTATTTCTACATAGAGGTATAGTTAGTTAGCAAATATTCAGAAATTTCCTGTAACATATGAGAACATTAAAACCAATGATATTAGGAAACCTTTGATACAGATATGTAATTCTAATAGGAATATTATACTAAAGTAATATTAAGTACCCAAATATAATATTATTCAAATTTTCATATCATACATCTAAAGTCAGATATTAAATAATCATGCCTTCTGTAATGCATTTCTAAACTATATCATTGTAGGATGAAAGCATGTTACAGGCATGTAAGACAAGAACTTAAATAATAAAAAAGTGCCTTAATTATGAGCACATGTACAGAAGTGCAAGTATTCATTATGTCATCAGCAAAATGCATTCATAAATCAGTCAAGATTCATATAATTTAGATGAAAAGTGTGTTCAGAAATTTTAGCCATAAAGTTATAACATGTACAAGGATCATACCAAAACCAATTTATGATATGAAAATAATTAGGAAAGAAAACAACAGGCTCATCCAAATAGTGCTAGCTCAGCAAATTTAAAAAAATAAACAAAGATAGCTTCAAAGCATCAACTGAATCCAGCACATTAAGGACTGCACCATCATTGTCAAAAGGATTACAAACAAAATCAAAGTTAAAAGTAAGAGTTATGTTAATAAGATGAATTAGATATGTAGTGTCAATTTAAAAGTATATTGAATATGTCTAAAGACATAAAACTAGAAGTAACAGAAGTGATTTTAACTCCATGAAGTATAAATAATATTCTCAAGTATATTCAGAGTTTCAGATGAAAACAGCACACCACAAATTTAAACTGTATTAATCAAAAGGATTACAAAAATGACAGTATTAAAAAGATAAATTGAATATACGGTATCACTTTAAAATTATAATAAATGTGTCTAATTATGTAATGATAGGAAAGATGGAAGTGAGATAAAGAAAACAAACAATCTCAATGAAAAATGACAGTAAAAGTATTAACTGAGACCGTATTAAAAGTATAGATAATGTGGTAAGTAAACAGATTTAAAGCATGTATGTTAAACAGAGTAAAATTAGTAGAGTGAGCAGGAATAGAAGTAGAAAATATCTGTAATGGTGAGTCTCTGAAGCACGTGACTAAAGTAGCATTCTAAATGAATGTTATATTAAATAGAAATTCAGTCTGAACAGTGACAATGGCAGCAGCATGTGCCCCAACCTTCCTGAATCTACTGTTATATAACTGGGAGATGAATTACTTTTTTAACAACTATATAGACACTCAACATTATACATTGTATCTATATTACTTGGATGACATTTTTATTTTATGGAAGGGATATGAATACTTAGTTGAAGAATGTATTACTTATCTAAACAACACTACTGATTTTCTTAAGTTCACCTACTCTTTCAGTAGGTCAAATGCTAATTACTTAGACACCATAGTTGGTATAAAAGATGACAAATTTCCAAGATCTGTAATTCATATTTTCATTTTTCAAGTCACCATTCATATAATATGAAAGTGGGTATTATAAGGGGGCAATTTGTTAGACTGGCCTGCATGATATCTGATGACAATTTGTTTATTCTTGAGTTTGATAAATTGAGAATGATGTTTTTGGAAAGAGGTTATCCTAGACCTTTGGTTAATAAAATTATTAATGAAATCAGTCAATAGAGGACTGGTAAGTTTAAACCCCTGTTAAGGTGTGGTTCTGTCCCTGGTGACATACCCATCAATACTGATAAGAATTCCAACTCTTGGTTTTGAGCTTTCATCCTAAAATATCATAATGAATCCTGAGAAGTGTCTAATGTTATTAAGAACAATTGAAATATCTTTAAAACTAATGAAGAAGTTTATAAGAATTTGGGTGAGCAACCATTATTTGTATATAAAGTTGGGAGAAACCTGAAGGCAGTTTTAGAAAGACTCCAAAATGTTATCGATAATTATAAAAGCAATGGTGATACTAAAAGATGTGGTGCTTGTCCACAATGCCTCTATATCTTAACTAATGTTAGTTTAATACTAGGCGATTGTACTTCAACTAAGATCTTATTTTGTAAAGGGACTTATAATTCTAAACAGATGGTGTACTTGGCAAAATGTGACACCTGTCCAGCTTTCTACATAGAGAAGACTGAGCATGCTCTTAGAAAATGATCTATGAGCACTTGTATGATATTAGAACAAAGAACATCCTTTACAATGTACAAATTATAAAAAGTCTTCTTTCAGTATTTTGGACATGGTCAAAATAAGCCCAAGAGGAGGTTCACGGGAGACCCATTTAGAATACAGAGAACTTTTTGGCAGTTAAAACTTGATGCTACTCAGGTATCAGTGATAATCTTTCAATTAAGCCAGTGCTTAAGTTAAGAGCAGCAAAACTATTGTTATTTAAGCAAGTTTTTAAATGTAGTTTTAGTAATATACTTTAGGTTTTTTTGGAATATCATTGGTTTTAAGATCAATGGCTATTAATGCTTTTCATGTTGTAGTTGTTATAAATGTTGGTTGTTTGTTTAGCTTGTATTTCATTAATTTATGTGGTAATTGATGATATTTATTTAAATATTAAGTTATAAATGTTGAGCATGATTGGCACAGGATGAATTATTTATTAATGTATTTTTGTTATGACTATCTCTTTAAGACCGGTTAGTTTTAATGTGACACTGAATATTTAAACTGACTTACATTTGTTCACAGTTCGTTCTGAAGAAGTACATATTTATGTGAATTGGCTGAAAGTGTTTAACTTTATGTTTTATTGTTTTGAAGCATTTCATTAATTTCATTTTTGTAGTTTGAGCTGCCTGTTTTTATTTTATTTTTAAGAAGTCTGGTTTCACTTTTATTGGGTTTTACTTGGTCCTCCGTGGAATTTAGTAATTTTCTTGGGTGCAGTACGTCCCTTCTGACTGCCAATACTGCATGTTTCCAGGTTACAAGGTTGTAACAGTCACTTCAAGTCCACAAAACTATAGACCCAAAAACCTAACATCAGTTATTGGGACATGCGTAGAGCATGTACTTCTGAGATTTATATCCTCATACATTATCTATGGATTTTCATATTTTCCAATGTCTGCTGAGCTCAGTAAATGTCTATAGACCTGGTAAATGATGCCACTGGCACTAACATTTTGGTAAATGTTGTTTGTCCCAACTTGGTAAAAGCATTTGACACTATTTTATACTTAGCTATTCTGAAAAGACTAATTTCAGCTGACACTCACCCCTACATAGTGTCAAGGATAATAAATGTGATATGCTTCAAGCTAATCAATGATTCATTTAAACATGCCTTTTTAAACAAAAAAAAAACATCTTTATTGAATTATCACTTATAACACAGGCCACATACATTTATATAAATGAAACCAAACCATATCAAAATATTTTCAGTTGCAAACATTATACATCCCATGTAATCTTCTATACAGTCATTGTCAATCGAACATTACATAGCCCATGCAATTTCTGCCTTCACTTAAACCTCATTCTTCCTCTAAAATGTTATTCTGCATGCGTTGTTCCTGCAATTCCCATTTTTTTCTATCTGATTTGCTCATACCCTTTTCTAAAGATCCTACTTGCAGTTCTTTTATCTTTGTTACTATAGTCGCTACTTCTAATCTGTTTGGTTTAGACTTTGATTTCCATTTTCTACTAGTTGCTTTTTTGGCAGCCACCAGAATTAAATTCTGTAAGTCCTTCCTTACTGTGTCTAAATAATTCAGATTCTGATTACAGCTTAAAAAATAATTTACTTAGTTACACTGATTTGGTTATCCAGTATGTCTGACAGTAGTCTTCAGGGAATTTTTAAGGTCTGCCAACTGGTTGCACTCCCAAAAAATATTTTCCCAATTACCTCTTACTTCCCCATCACACCTCCAACACAGGCAATCTACTTGAGTAAAAATTCTTTGGAGTCTGCTTGGGGTATATATATCCTCCCATTGTTTCTTTGTGAATTGCTTATCTCTCTTCCCAATCCGTTCTAACCTACTCTTGTATGTCTTTCAGCTTATCCCAGTTAGGGGTTGCCACAGCGGAACTCCGGTCCGCAAATGATTGGCAGTTGATTTTTCCAGTGCCGATGTTTCAGCCCAATGTCCAACCTTCAAAGAAGGCACACCCATTCATGCACGCACCTACCTGCATGTCTTTAGATGTCATTTGACTGTGGGGAGAGCATGCAGACTCCACACAGAAGCTGCTCCAGCCAAGAATCGAACAGGAGAACCTCTTGCTGCGGGGTGACAATGCTAACCGCTGCACCACTGTGGTCTTGATTTTAATGCTATCATTGAAATATTTTATATTATATAGGTCTTAACATGTGTTGCTTTTACTTAAAAAGTTTAGCATTTGATAATATTTATTGATATGTTATGTTCAGAAATTGTTGGATTGATTGTGTCAGCTGACTAATCATGTGATTATTTCTGCTATAAATTAAATTAATTTTCCAAGTCTGTTTTAGTACTGATGAAGTTCTGACATATTACATAATGAAAATGCTTAGCTAACTAAATATTCTGCCTTTTTTGTATACAGTTTTTTCATTGCTCTTGTAATCTCCATTTGGTTGAAATGTTTGTCGTGTTTCAAGTCTTGAACATCATTTCATATCCAGCTGGCCCCTTTGTTTTAGTTAATATTTTGTAAGCAGCACTAATTATCCTTTTTTAACAGCAACTTATTTTCTAGATTCTACTAAAAACTCTACCAGTGTTGGTCTTTCACTTAGGATCCCTCTCTATTCCTTTTTTGTTTCCTATACTCTGATGTCAATCCTGGATATGGAAGACAGTCTCTAGCCTGCAGTCTAAATGTATTCTTGGCCTTTTCCTATTCTATTACCTTTCCATCTCTAATTATTTGCTCCCAGTACCTTGGTTCCTTTGCCAGTTTTCTCCAGTAAATTGCAGCCCCTCTTGCCTATTCTCTGTACTCCTAATTGCAGTAATCCATACTGGCAGAATCTCCTTTCTCCATTCCCATGTTGGGTTAGTTCTTAGTAAACTTTCTGCTACTTTATGAATATAATATTCTGTAAGGCTGTTGTTATTCTCCTTAAGGATCTGCATTCAAAATTGCAGTCTCTCCTTATTTCCTTGAGCTTCACCCATTCCATTATCATCCCTTTCCACTTTGAAATGTAACTTTCTGCTTGTATTATGTATAACTATGTAGCCCTGAAATATCCCTTCAAATTGGGAGATCCCAAACCACCTTATACTTTTGGTAGGATCAACTTATCCTACTTGACTCTTGCCTTCTTCCCGTCCCAGATAAAATAGATTAGCATGAAGAGTATTGATCAACACCATTTTCCAGAATTCCTTTCAAATTATATTTGTTTTTGTTTACAAACATAGGTTATTCAAAGACAGCTTTGCAAATGTTTTAATTTCCTTTTAAAATGTCAGATTATTTTAAGTATATTTCTGATGGCAACATTATCAGTATGGCTAATTAAAACATTTTCTGGCACTTACACATGTAAAAATAGTCTAAAAATGTTTTTAATTAACAGTTTAAATGTCAAGCTTGCAGTTATTGTTTTAAAACATTTTGAAAGATCTTCTCTACTAAATAAATATTACAATTGTAAGAGCATTTATGTTTTGTATTTATCCCTGTGCTCTGGGTAAGAACGTTTTTATGTTGCAAAATCAAACAGAATGCTGTTTAATACAGAGTATGAACATTCCAGAACTTTTAATAAAATAAGACTAATGGGTACTTTTCCGTTATCGGGGCAACACTTTAAACACGGTAGCTGGCGATGGAAATCATTGCACAGCTGCTTATTTAATATGTTAACTTGTGTACTGTAAGCTAATTCATCATAGTGAATACATGTGGAAAAAGTGGGTCTTTTTAGTTTAACCCTTTCAAAGCAGTTGCTACCGCTTTATAAAAATTGCTCAGAACAGCTGTTTTCTGATTCAGATAGTGATGCAGCTATTAAAGTGTTTAAAATGTCAGCTATCATTATTTTACTATTCAGGTAGTTGTGATGCAATTTTATTTACATTTCTTCTATAAGTACGTACATGACAACGAGAAGGTGAATCACTTGTTTAACTACCGTACATTTCTCGTTTCTGGAGAACACGGCAACCCTTTCAAAGCAGTAGCTGCCACTTTTAAAAAAACACACAGTTGCTTTCCGATTCAAAATGTAAAGCTCATCAGGCCTAACAGCTGTGCCAGGATTCCGATCACGGCTGCAAGATGTCAGATAATTCAGATTACTGTATCTATTTTTTTATATTGGTAAAGTAAGACAGAAATTTATTTATTATTAACATTTATTTACTAGTATTATTAAAACTGCATTCATAGATAACAGCTGCTTTCTGATTCAAAACATAAAGCAGCTGTGTGAGGATTCCGATCACAATTGCAAAATGGCAAATAATTCAGATTAGTGTATGTATTTTTGTATTGGTAAAATAAGACAGACATGTACTTATTATTAATATTTATTTATTATTATTATTATTATTATTATTATTAACATGAAAAATACATAATAGTAATGTGGCTCCTGATAATCTCCAGTGCTGCAATTAAACTGTTGCCCCGATAATGGAAAAGTACCGACTAATGCTTTACTTAGACATACTAAAGTTTATAAATAAACACTTACTGTACTGGACAGTGTTCAAATTTCAGCACAGTATGGTGATTCTTATACCATTCTGGAAAATAAACAACTACACTGGCAAATATGTTTAAATACTGCAGAACCTCCAGGACTTAATGATGTAGTTAATAGAAAAATTTAGTTGAAATGAAATCATTAAAGTAAGCTTGCATCAGGCAGAATGAATTGTTTTTAAAACACGGTTCTCTCTTTTTACAAGTGTACATAAACTGGTTGATTAGATTAATCCCTAAATTACTACCTCTCAGTCTCATCCACACCCACCTTCCTTTTACACTCCCTAAATCAGCTCTCTACACCCCCCTCTAGCCTTTGCAAACTAACCCCACCCCAACAAAAATTTACCCATCTCCTCTCTACACTTAATAGCCAGCCATCTTGCTTACATTCTTCTCTTCTTCCCTCACAAACTCCTTTACTTATCATTACTTCTATACCTTTATTTCACCCCTCTTACATGTAGCATCTCCAGGCTGCCACTTACCATTCCTTCAGTCACTGCTACATCTCCATCCTTAATCTCCTATTTTTATTACTGCCTTGCTGTCTCTCATTATTTATTTATTTATTTATTTTATTTTATTTTATTTTATTTTACATTTGTTGACCGGGATAGTCTAGCTGGATACATGTCCATTTTCAGTAGAGGCCCGGGGAGAAAAGCTCCATAGATTTGACAAAAAACATCAGAAGATCAGGTCCTAAGTATTACATTCAAAGTCAAATGAACAAGTAATAGGGTTATACAAATAATTTAAAGAGGTAAACAGTCTTAGGTCGTTGGAGTACCATAGCTACAATGAAGACCCTTGCAATTTGGGTTGGGTGGAAATTAGGTAGTCCTGGGATGTTTGCTATTAATCAGGATTAGAACATGGGCATAGCCATTCGGACTTTAGGAGATCTTTGAGTTGTTTTTTGAATTGGTGGAGTGAGGTCTTGTGTCTTAGGTTGTTTGGGAGGGCATTCCAGGATTTTCCAATGGAATTAGCATAGAGTGCTTCACCTCCCGAATTGTTAGATTTAATAGTTTGAATTTGTAAGCTTTTGGATGATCTAAGGGATGTAAGGTTAGAGTAGGGGTAAATATTTTGTTCATTGAGGGGCTTTTGTCAGGATGGTGGATTGCTTTGAAAGCCTCAATGAGTTGATTGAGTTTGAGAATGTTAGGTAGTTCTAACCAATCTAGTGTTCTGAGATTGTTGCAGTGATGTGTACGATAGGGCATTCCTGTTATAAATCTAGCTATGTGGTTATAGGTTGTAGATAGTTTGTTGAGTTCTCTTTTATTAAGGAAGGAGAATATCGGGGAGGCATAGAGGAGTGTGGAAAGGAGGTGAGTCCGGGCAATGGTTAGTTTAGTGTGTGGGGTTAGGAAGTTCTTAATTCTATACATGGACCCGAGTTTCTTGTTTACCGACTTAATGGTCAGGTTGATATGAGTATCAAATTTAAGCTTGTGGTCTATGGTCACACCTAGTAGTTTAGTGTGGGAGACAGGGTTGATTATGGTCCCATTATTGGATGTCACGTGAATGATGGGGTGGTTGGTGCTAGGAGATTCATTTCCTTGATGGGTAGAAGTAGTGGGGAAAAACAGAAGTAATTTGGTTTTGGATGGGTTTAGTAAGAGTTTTAGTTCCAAGAACCATTTTTCAACTAGGGAAAAACAGTTTTGGGTTGCGACTTGGAGTTTGTCGAGGGAGTTGTCAGAGCAGATCAGGGTGGAGTCATCTGCATATTGTATGCAGGTGGCTTTGGGAATGATGGAGTGCAGATCATTAATAAATATGGAGAAAAGAAGAGGACCAAGGATAGATCCTTGGGGAATGCCGATATTTGTGGGGAGTAGGTCGGATAAGCTATTTTCCCATTGAACAGCCTGTTGTCTACAAGAAAGGTAGTCATTAAACCAGTCTATGGTAGATTTGCTAAGATGGAATGCCTCCAGTGTGTGGATCAACTGTTGGTGATTGACCATGTCGAAGGCTTTGGATAGGTCGAGGAAGAGCGCCGAGGATATTAATTTATTGTTTCGATTGTGGTTAACTGAGTCAACAAAGGAAAGGAGAGCAGTAGTTGTGCTATGATGGGGGCGAAAGCCGTGCTGGGTGTGAGACAGGAGATTGTTTTGAGTAAGATGGGTAATGAGCTGCTTGTGAATGCAGCGTTCCATGATTTTGGCTAGAGGAGATAGTATAGCTATGGGTCTGTAGTTTGATGTGTCAGTGGAAGATCCACCTTTATGTAGAGGGATGATGTGGGAGATTTTCCAAATAGAGGGAATAGAAGCTTCTGAAATGGACCGGTTGACCAAGATAGAAACAGGGTAGGCTATGGCATCAGATGCAATTTGTAGGTAATTGGCTGGGAGCAAGTCAGCCGCTAGGGTGGTTGGTTTGAGTTTATTTAAGAGGGTTCGAATATAGGAGGTAGGTACGGGTTGGAGGTTAAAGGAGGGTTGAGTTGGGTCTTTGGTTGAGGGTGTAGCCGAGGGAGAAGTAGTAAGTTGGTTGGCGAGGGACTGGATGGTTTCTGTGAAAAATGAATTAAAGGTGTTGGCTATTTCTTTAGAATCTTTACCAATGAGTTTTTCAGGCATAGGGGTGGTGGATTTACCTGGATGAAGGAGGTGATTAAAACCGGCCCAGAATTTCTTGGGATTATTCTGGTGTTTATTTTGGAGGTGACAGTAATACTGTTTTTTGTCAGACAATACGGCTGCTTTAGTTGAGTTTCTAAGCTGAAGAAACTTGATGCGATCTAGTGGGGTTTTAGAGGTTCTCCATTTGTGCCAGGCCTTGTCTCGATGTTTAATTTTGGCTTTAGTGTCCTTTGTTAGCCAGGGTGCGATGCGTACCTTAGTTCTAGTAAGACGCTTAGGAGCATGGGAGTCAAGTATTTTTAGGAAAGTGTTATTAAAATATAACACACTCTCATCTAAGGGTAAAGTTTTTAGGATGGACCAATTGCATGCCTTAAGTTCTGCAATAAAATGGTCTGGGACAAAATTCTTACTGTTCCTAACTAGTCTGGATTGTGGATGATTTGAAGTTGTACACTTGTGCTTTATAATAAAGGTAATCAGGTGGTCACTAAGGTCGTTGGGAAGGGTCCCTGTAGTATAGTTATTTGGAGCCTTGTTTGTAAGTATCCAGTCAAGGATGCTCTCTTTTTGTTGAGTATTACCAATTCTGGTGGGCGATAGAATATTTTGAGAGAAGCCATGTAAGTTAATGGGGAGAGGATTTGGGAGTTCGGAATAGAGGGCCCAGTTAATATTAACATCCCCTAGAATTATGGTTTCTTGGGGATAGTTGGTAGCAAACCAACTATCATTAGCCCCTAACCTCATATAATTGGACATGCTGCTTCTACTTAGCACAGAAATAGTATCACACACCAAGTCAACTGGCATCACTATCGATGATCAACTAACTAACATACAAAGCAGCTTACAATTGAAACTTCAGCTATGCCATAATAAGGTGACTAGATTTGATGCCAATGAACACTGTAATTCACACAAGTGTATTTCCCTCAAATCACTGTACAGGCAAGAAATACCCCAAAATCTTAAGTTTATCCAACTCCTGCTAGCTCATAAAATATTATATAACCATCACATCCTGCGCAGCAACCAATGCTATTTTAAGCTACCGCCGCACTAACTGTCTACTCTGATCATCCGATAAACAACTCCTAAACCCAAAGAATCATTAGGTCTAGGCTTATATGTCATCTCAGTGGCTAAAACCTCAAATACGCTGTCTACACACCCCTATCCCTCAAACTACTCATCTCTTAACAGCCAGCTATCTTACTTACAATGCCTTGCGTACAGAGGTTTACGTTCTCTCTAAAAACATAACTGTTTAACTCTTGACTCTGTTCCTGTCTCATATCTGGATAAAAACTAAACTTTTTTCTTTTCACTCTCCCTTTCCCACCCTCTCTAATCTTTAACTTTTTCATGCCTTTTTTTCATGCTTATTTCCTATTCACCCTTTGCCCCCTAATACTATTCCACTCTTAGTGTCATACTTTGTTGTTACCTGGGTATTGAATATGTACTATGATTTTTATTCAGTTTCATTGTATATTTTAAACTCGTGCTCATCTTAATAACCATGAAATATCTACATTATATGGAGCTTTTCCCCCCAGGCTTCAACTGAAAATGAGCTTTGTGCTCAGGTTGGCTTTCATTGTAACCAAATATCAAATAAAATAAAATAAATAAAATCTTATTATCTGGCATCGATGCATGTGTTTAAATGTGGTTTCAAAAGTATTTAACATTTTCATGAAGTCTTTCTGAATGCTGACTTTTTTTCTTGTGTTTTCAGTTAATGTGTTCTCCTGGCTGTTCCTCAGTTCTTGATTTTATGTGTCATTCTCAGTTGAGGAACTTGGTATTTACAAATAAGGGCCACTTAAAGTAGATATCAATATATTTTAATGATTGCACTATACCATTAGGGCCACTTAAAGTAGGTACCAATATATTTAATGATTGCACTATACCATTAGGGCCACTTAAAGTAGGCACCAATATATTTTAATGATTGCACTATACCATTAGGGCCACTTAAAGTAGGCACCAATACATTTTAATGATTGCACTATACCATTAGGGCCACTTAAAGTAGGTACCAATATATTTTAAGGATTGCACTATACCATTTACTTTCTTGTCATCTAAACAGTGTAAGTTTACAGATTTACCTATTAAAATAGAGCCTTCCAAAGTAGTAGTGAACCAGTACAGTGATTTTAGCTGGCTACAACAGAATGAATATGTGTTACTAAACAGAAAGACTTCACTTTAGTCTACACCACTTCCTAAGCACTTTACTTCCATTCCAAGTAAATTCATCCCACAGGCAACTAGGAGAGTAAAGCAGCAACTGGTACCTTGGCTATATACTGAGACTAAACAAGACTTCAGAGCTAACAAAACTGCTTATTTTCTCAGATGATATTAAAAAGCTCTTTTTATTCAGTAAAACCAGACCATACATGTCCTTTTCCTCTAGTCTTCCATTTTGCCATAATTAATGCTTATAAGAAGTCTTATAGCAAAGGCAATGGAAACTATTATGATAGTCTATTTTTAAACTAGGTTATATTATTATAAATTAAACTTTTTTAATATAGAAGTAACATACTTAAAATCTGCTTGGTGGGTAATAATGTGTTGCAATTTATTATTTTCAGTCTAAAGCATTTCGTTATTTATTACATTTATTGATTGATTGTGACTTTTTATTTTCTTCATCTCATAAAATTCCATGACAAAGCTAACTGTTGGGCTGTAATTTTAAGAGCAGAAGTTGTAATATATGCGTCAGTATCTGGAAACCTAATTTCCCTTTTATGTCATGCTCAAAAATTGTAAAGCAGTATTAGTGCATTAGGACAGCAGCTAATTAATGAATATTTTAATGATGTCCATAATGATCCTTTTTAATTGGTGTCAAAGAAGTTGCTCAGATTATTTATGGAACTTTAGGTAAATAGAATTTTAATTAACTTTATATAATGGGTGAAATGAACTTTGCTGCCCCATTGGATGATGATCATTCTCCAACAGGGTGCTAATGTTCAGATTTTGCCAGGTAAAAAACAAGCATGTCACTTCACAGCAGCATATTATGCCGTCATGAAGCCCACACAAAAAAAAGTAAGTGGACATCACATTTTTTTTCTCTTCACTAAAAACAGCTTTGCTATTATGTAAGGATAAAAAGTAAATGAAAGAGAAAAGTAGTGTGTGTGTGTGTGTGTGTGTGTGTGTGTGTGTGTGTGTGTGTGTGTGTGTGTGTGTGTGTGTGTGTGTGTGTGTGTGTGCATGCGTGCACACATATGTCTTTGTATGATTTACAGAATGAGTTAGTGAAACAGAGTGAGTGTGTGAACAAGTGACTAAGAAATAAACAGAGAGTGAGAGAAAGATTGAGAACACACACCTCAACTTCTGTGCTCAAGAATTCTAGATAATGTCCAAGATATGCAATGAAACAGGGTAATTCTTTTAAAATACTAACCTGCATTTCCTGAATATTAAGAAATATGAAGTGTCAGTGATGAAACCTTTGGTGCAGAAGGCTGTGAGTTCTATTCCCCATGACACAGATGGATTGCTGACAGTACAGTATAAGGGGGTGCTTCATTCCTGAGTCTGTGTTGTCCTTTTGATGAGACATTAAACTGTGGTTCCATCTGCCTGAGTTGATAGTAGGTTAGGTGGACGTAAAAGATCTCACGGCACCTATTAAAAAGAGAAAAGAAAATCCCTGATGCCTTGGCTAAATTTCCCATAATAGTATAAATACCACCACAGGTCACCTCTGAAAAGAGGGCAGTAGCCTAATGGGACTAACCCAGTCAGCACAAGATAAACATATAAATAAATAAATAGAACTATAATGTCTGGCTTTATTGATTGGCAGTAATCTTCAGTGATTTATCAGTAAGAAACATTTTCAAAGGACAGAACAAAATTTGGTTTAGTTGAGAGGCATAGTATAGAGGGGGTTGAAATGCCTTGCACGGTATCTTTTTTTACCTTTTGAGCTATGTACAGTGATAACCACTAGTACTACTCTAGCCAAGGCACCTCCATGTCATGTCAGTAATGATGAATAATTAATGAGGCAATCTAGGAGGCATTTGTAGACAGCTTTATCTAGCACTTTGTTTAAGAAAGTCAGTAGGACTAAAAATTTAGCTGCTCATTTCTAGAGGTCCATATGAATTAAAGCTTGGCAACTGCAGAACTGTAGCTGTGCTGTGTCCACTGGTTGAAGTACAAAAAAGAGTTGTTCATAAATAGATAGTAATATCTCATAAATAATTTAATTTTCATTGAGCTTAGAGGTAGAAAGATACTTGCATCATATTCTAGTAGGAAATCTTTACTTGCTCATTTCCTTTAAAATCACTACAAATATCTTTAACATTTAAGGAAAAAAAATGCTCCACTGATTACTGCCATCTTCCTTATTTGGCCTATCTGTCCCTTAAAGCAAGACCTTGTTTTAATTATTTTAGACCAAGAATATGTAGCACTGTTCTTTACCATGTCCAGATTTCCTAGCATTGTTACTTTTTTAATAAAGCATTAACAACTTTCATACAAATACTTTCCTGTACCAATCGTCTTCCATCTGAGATGTGTAAATACAATACTATTCAGTACCTAATTGCATTGCTACGTTTAAGATACATTTTTGTATTTTCTTTACTTTGTTTGTTTGGGGTAATTAATAAAATAGCTCAGTTTGCATTCGTTTCCTTAATCTGGTAACAAAAAGAATAACTAAATACATACAAATTGAGGGAAGCGAAGCTGCAAAGATGGTTTTAATACTTGGCAGATTCCATACACATAAAACATGTCTTTCCCACTTCCCCATTTTCAATAGTTTGTTCTGTAAACTAGTCAGCATTTTTATTTTTTTAGTATTAATAGTTCTGTTGTTCCTTTCTTGCTTTGCACTCTAATAACTTTTTCAAATGCATATAATTATAATTTTGCCCCTCACTGTTTCATTAAATGTATTTCATTTAACTATAATATAACTGAGGACCTATACTTGAGTATTTTTTAAATTATTTTTTTTTTATTTCTCTGTAAGGTAGCTCCATTAATATTTCAGTTTCTTATGCCTTTTCTATCCATTTTCAATCATGAAGGAAGTACCTTTCACCTTTTCTGTCTTCTTATCTGTGTTACATTTTTCCCACTCAAGACCTTCCCCTCCAGTTCTTGAAAGCATTTCTAAAGTTGCCCTTCAAAAAGACGCATAACACTGTCATTTTGATTTTAGAACAGTTATGTCTCCTGACTCCTACATTTAAAGTAACAATATTCAACAGTAGTCTTAGAGAGTTCACAATTTAAAGGTCACTTTAGTCTCTCTCTCTCTCTCTCTCTCTCTCTCTCTCTTTCTGTGTCAGATACCTTCTTTAGCCAAAAGGCAGTACTGAGGCACTCAGTCCTGCAGCTGCTGAAGTTTTACTCTCAGGTCAGGTCAGTTCTCCCACTGCTGATTATTTCATTTCCCTGCAGGGAAAGAAACAAAGCAATCAGGCCTTCCTTTCACTTTCTTCCACATCAAAATGAGATCATCTCTTTTCAGTTCACTTTTCTCCCATTCTTCTTGAAATTAGCTTTTGACTTTCAAGTTAGCTTTATACTCCATTTTCCTGTGTACTCACATTGTTCGTAGCTGTTTTATTTCTTGCTTCAATGTGGTTTCTTTTATTCTCCTAAAATACAGAGGTTTGGTTCTATGTATCTGAAGTTTTCATGAATGTTGTTATTGATTATTCTTCATACTCCCTGAGGGAACTGCCTAGGATATTTTCTACTATACGATTTCTGTCCAAAAAAATAAATGTATGTGATTTTATATATCAAAATAGCACTTAACAATGAACTACAGCTGAGACCAACCATTCCAACTTGACTGTTTTGCCATCAGCAATTCAGAAAATGTATGAATTCATGGCAGATAATCTCAGAGTGGCCCTCGTAATGTCACCTCTAGTATTTGACACCCTAACAAGCTGTAGACTCTTTAGTGATTGCCTCACATAATTGCAATTATAGCTGAGTTTGAAATCACATCAATATGAACAGCATTTCGAAATCTCACACACACACACACACACACACACACACACACACACACACACACACACACACACACACACACACACACTATTTTTTTCAGGGAGTCAAGATCCATTGCACCTCCCACTGTTGGTAGGTAGGGTCTATTGCAGGTGCTAGCATGCTAGTAGGTTGTAACACACCTGCCACTTGCTTGAAAAACAAGTGCTTGAACTCTCCCCAGCATGATCTCTCATTTCTGTGTAGCCCACTCACACCCAACCTTGTAAAACTACATAGCACTACCATAACCTACCTAACTCCTTGCTCCCTTACTCTAAACCTCCACTCCCATTCCCTAACCCTAAATTCTTCAACCCATCCCTAAACCTAAAACTCCAACCCCCCTTCCTAAACCTAAATCCCTTGATCTCTCTCTAACCCTAACACTTCCTTCCCATTAACTAACCTTAGAATCCTATTCCCTACTCCCTAAGCCTAAAATTCCTCTCTTACTCCCTCCTCACAACTGCTTACCCAAACATATATAGGATCATAGGATCACAGCAAGTTACTAGGCTATTTGTGCTGAGACCCTTATAAGCCTAGCCAAGAGTGTAACCCATGTATAGACAAATCAGCACCCGATGATGCCCCTGTCCTATATTTGAGTTTGAGCAAGAGCAGCAGCCATCCCGAGCTATAAGGAACTTAAGTGTATATATATATAAATATATATATATATATATATATATATATATATATATATATATACACACACACACACACACACACACACATATATGGATCTACTCTGCTTACTCAAAAGCCCATATTCTCGAACATTATTTCCACAAGACGAAAATAATGAAAACTAAAATCCTGAACTGCACATTTTTCCCAGGGCAAGTAAACACATGCCCAAAACTTCATGAAAACACACCATAGTATCTGAAACCCACCCCCCCCCCCAACTATATATACCAACTCCAGGATCACACTACAGTGGGGAAAAGGGCATATTTCTCCACGTTGGCCAAGTGTTTACTTTGCGTTCGAGTATATGGCCTTTCAACTAAGCAAAGCAGACCCACACACACACACACACACACACACACACACACACACACACACACACACACACATATCTATATCTATATCTATATCTATATCTATATCTATATCTAAATTAACAGGGGGTGTAAAGGGTGCAGCCCCCCCAGAGACCCCCCCCCCTGCAGAAATGTTGTTTTTGCTTTACTTTTATGAGTTTAAATTTTACATGTGCTGAGACAGTTATGAGTATACCAAAAAAATGGACCGAAGTCTGGGAGGTTCTGGGACGAAAACGCATTTAATTCATTGTGAGCATTAAAACTGTGCTTGTTTTCTGGTGGAGCCAATAAAGAGTGGAGTATTTTATGTGTCCTGGCTTCGATCCAGTTTTTTAGTTATCTTGTGTTGTTTTTGGACTGTTTCCTCCTATTGTTGGTTACTGTTATGAGTATGTTGCATGCCGACATTTACAATTGTGTAATTCTCTGGTCAGTGCTGTGATCATCATCATTTGGGTCATTCGATAAAAATCAGTAGATCCATATATACATTAGCTATAAGGTCAAATTATCACAGGGGAAAACAGAAATCCTTAATACACTGACAATTTAACCCTCCCTGGGGGAAAAGCCCTGCAGGCACCCACTAGGGATTCTATATACAATTATCAGTTGTGACTACTTTGAAGGCAAGCCTCTTTTGCTCTTTTGGTGCAATTATGTTAACATTTTTATATAATTTTGCACTTCAGCTTGTATTTTTTTCTTATTGGCTAGAAAATTATGTGTCAGGAATCTTGCTCATATATTTTTTGTCCATTAAATGAGCATTCTGTTGGCTGTAATTCTTCTCAGACCAGCCTTTTGCTAAATCATTTGCATTTCAATCACTATTTCACAATGAAAAATACAACTTTTGTGAAATGTTTGCAAACACAAACTGGGATTTGTAAATGGATGGCTTATTGTATTGTGCAAAGTACCACAGGTAGTGGTCATGCTTAGGGTGTGGGTTATTCAAAGACAGTGGCTGTGAAGCTGTGCAATGGTCAAATTAGATCGCTATGCAGCATGTGGAAATAAGTATATAATGACATGGAAATGAGGAACCCTGTGCAAATGAGGCACACTTGTTATGCAAATGAAGGAACGTAAAATGACAAAAAGGTATAAAAGTATGGTGCACCATAGCTGCATATACGTATTTTGAATGGCACAATTTGTGGTTTACAGCTGAAATAATGCTAAGAATAACAGCAGCAATACCGCAACAGCAAAATGTGGAGCTGTAGACAGCACCAGTGTCTACTGAGTTGCATATTGCAGCCCTCTGGCCCACTTGAAGGGCCACCAGTTCATAGACAGATTGTTAACCATTTCTGAGTGGCAGGGATGCTGTAGGGAACCTAGCTGAACTGTGTTGCCCACAAGCAGCATCGAGTGGGGTGCATGGTATACCTACTGATGTGTAGCCTTAACCATCTTAGCTATATTGACATTCTACTGAGGACATATTGGGCATAAACCAGATCCCAGGCTTTGCTTGTCTCAGGACTTTATTTTCTGTGTTCAGAGCTATCCAGATCTTGCTGTGGTAGAAGGAAGTCCTACTGCTTACCAGTGGTAGTGGTGAGCATTGTATTGCCTATCTAACACTAAAGGAGTGGTTTCCAGCTCTGAAATTGTAATTTTATTAGCCTTTTTGGAATGATTTCTATTCCTTTCAACTTTCTGACTTAAAAACGCATGTGTTTGCACATTTTTTGCATCATGCAGCACCATGGGGCTAGGGTTAAACTATTCCAGGTGCCAGAAAGTCTGCTCTTCAAATGTTCCCTTAGAACTAGCTGGTTTCCCAGTAGTAACACTAAAATCTGAACCCCTGTGACTAGCACTTGTTCTATAACCTGCTGGAAAGCACTAGGAAGCTTAAAACTGATACAAGCACTCAACTCTCCTTGTCAATAAGGAGAAATTAATCATAGGCACTAAACAGCCTATAATTCCAAAGTACCTTGCAAAGGTAACAGAAAGCAGCTCTTGTACTTTACAAAAAAAGCACCTAAACAGGCATGTCCAAGGGTCAGCTTCTGGTGATTTCTCCTGTCCACCTGGTGAATCTGGGCATACTGGGGCAATGCAGCAACTGCCTCATGTACACAGACAACCCTCTCCTCCTACCACCCAACACTACAACCTGCGAGAGATCCACTTACTTAGCCAAACTGGAAGCAAAGCTCTCTCCAGCCAAGATTGTGCTAAACAGTCAAGAGGGGAAGGTTAACACCTGTACTAAAGCAACACATAGCCCTTCAAAACCCTCACCATCAACACCCACACATAGCAGCACTAAACCCACATATGCGGAAGCCCTTAACATTAACCTGCCCAAGCAACAAGGACTTCCAAAGCTGAAATGCAAACAAACACCAGTCACAACCAAAGTGACACATAGCTCACAACACCAGTGTGCCACCCAACAGCCCCTAAGGCAAGACAATGTACCCAACACTTTAGTCATAGGTCACTCTATAGGCAGGCACACTGATGTCCCACTCACCAGGCTGAACAAGAAGAAAATTACAGTCAGCTACCTGTCGGGTGTCAGGATCCGCCACATAACGCATGCACTCAAGTCACTCCACAAGTACAAATACGAGTCTGTCATTGTCCATGTTGGAGTGAATAACTTGAGATGTACCTCCCTGGACTACATGAAAAGAGACATGGAAAAGCTCTTGGATCATGTGGCCCAGGCAGGTATCACCCTAGCCCTGAGTAGCATCCTGCCTTGCCCAGAATGATACCACAGTATAAGGACATAATGATTGACTTTAACAATTGGCTAAGCTTCTGGTGTCATTCAAAGGGGATCCAGTATCTGTCTGCCTGGGAAGACATGATTAACAAACCACGATGCTTTGCCAGAGATGGTCTGCACCTGTCACCCCTGGGATTTAGGTTACTGGCTAAAGCTCATGCCACCCCTATAGTGCCTTTTTTAGGCAAGGTTCAAAGGACAAAACCACCACCGTAACAGATACAAGCATGCAAAATCTGAAGGTAATGCTACTCAATGCTAGAAGTCTAAACCTCAAAATGCACTCTCTTGAGACACTCCTAAAAATGGAGAACATCGATATCTGTGCAGTAACTGAGACCTGGTTCAAGGCTCCATTGAGCATCCCTGCAATACCAGGCTACAACTCTTACCACACTTTTCGGTCACCAAACCAAGACCGAAACACTAAAGGTGGAGGAGTGTCCATATTCACCAAGGATATTCACACCTCCACGCTAGTTGCCCAATACAATGCATCTGAAATTCTCCAGGTGCAACTAACACTAGGTAAGACTGCAATCTAAATTGTAGCTTGCTACAGATCCCCCACCATGCTTCAAGATTCTCACTACACCTTTCTAAACATAATGAAAAATATTAAGATACAACCAAACACCCTAATACTGGGTGATTTCAACTACCCTGCCATTAACTGGGAAAGCCACTCGGGTACCAACACCTTTCTGAACGGTTCTTGGAATTCATAAATTCCAATGCCCTGGATCAACTAATCCATTGTCCCACCAGGGGCTCCAATATCCTAGACCTGGTCATTACCAACATGGGAGATAGATGCTCCACACCAGTGGTCACCCCCTCATTGATCAGGTCTGACCATAAGCAAATCACCCTTGACATCCACATCCCACCCCCACACCCCAGTAAGGAAACCACCGTAAAAAACTTCTCCAAGGCCAACTTCATGCTACTCAAGTCAGAAGTGACAAACTTCATTACACCCATGCAGATGGGATCTGAAAGTTCAACTGCTGAATCCTACACTAAGGCACTGTACAAGCACATCCACTCGTGCATGAATCGTGCCATCCCAAATAGAACCAAGATGCTCTCATCCAAAAAAGGAAGCCAATCTGGTGTTCCTCTGCCATAAACAAACTAGACAACAAAAGGAAGAAACTGTTGCAGAAAAGAGGAAAATCCCAGGATGCAAAAAACTTCCTTACCAGCCTCAGTAAGAAGCTGAGATCCCTCATAAAATCCTCAAAAGCTAGTTACGAAAATAAAATCGCCAAAGATACCAAAGACGACCACAAGGCATTCTATAGTTATGTCAAGAATCTAAACGGCAATGCTCAGATCTGCTCTGAGCTACAACAGAATGGCATTAAATATACTGATCCCAAGGATATTGCCAATATCCTGGCAGATCAATTTAGTGCCAACTTCACCCCCCTCTCACTCCCTAAAGGGCCCATGTCAATACCAAAAGATTGCCAAATTCCGGTAATCACGGCCACACAGGTAGAAACCGCACTCTATAAAGCTAAGAATGCAGCATCCATGGGACCAGATGACATCCTGGGCTGTGCACTACATGAACTACAAAATGAACTGGCACCTCACCTAAGTGTCATGTTTAATCATAGCCTCACCTCAGGCTTCATGCCCACTGAGTGGCGCAAAGCTACAGTTATCCCACTCCACAAGGGGGGATCAATCTTGGATCCCAGGAACTACCATTCCATCAGTTTGATGAGCCTGCTCTGCAAGGGCATGGAACACATTATCATGGAACTTATAAACAAAGACATTGGCAACCTTCAAACACTAGACCTCACCCAGTTTGGGTTTGTGAAGAGCTGATCTTGTCTCCTGAACCTGATTGACTTCTTCGAATCAGTCTTCAGAACTGTGGATGAGTGTAAGGTGGTCCACACAGCCTATCTGGACCTTGCCAAGGCCTTCAACACCATCCCTCACTCTGGAATCATAGATAAACTTACTAAGCTGGGCATAAATCCCTACGTCACTCGATGGGTTGCCAACTGGCTTACTGACAGAACCCAAACTGTAAAAGTAGCCGATTCCAAATCCAGCTCCAAACAAGTGACAAGTGGAGTACCTCAGGGTTCAGTTCTGGGACCGCTCTTATTTGGCATCTACTTCTCTGAAGTACAGGCCAACACTAAGGGACTCTGGCTAACAAAGTTTGCAGATGACTGCAAACTGGGAGCCATTATTGAATCCCCAAATGATGTGGATATTCGACAAAAGGGCCTTACAGAAACAGATGCTTGGTGCCAGAGCCATGAGCTCAAGTGTAATGCCAAGAAATGTACAGTTATCCCCTTTGGAAAAAAACATGTACCCATGAATTACCGCATAGGTGGCAGTACACTAAACATTGAAAGTGTGATGAGAGACTTAGGGACACAGGTGGACAGTGGTCTCACCTTTGATAACCACATCACCACAACAGTCAGGAAATCCTTTTATGTAGCACACCTCATCACTAAGGGCTTTTCATCCAGAAAAAAGAGGTCATTGTCCCACTGTACTCATCCCTCATTACACTCATTATAGAGTATAATGCCTCATTTGGTATGAGCCTCAGAAGACATCTGCAACAGCTGGAAAGGCCGCAGAAATACCTCACTAAAAGCATCACAGGTCTAAAGCACATGCCATATGCTGATCATCTAAAAGAACTCCAGCTATACTCTGTGGTATATTGTCTACTCAGAGGCAATCTCTGCTTAACATACAAGTCCATGTCAAACCCTGAGCTGCTGGACATGCTCCACTTAAAGAAATCCCAATCCCTCAGAGCCACACGCTCCAGGGATCTAAACCTTGTCATCACAATGAACAAAACATGTTGGAGGAATAGGTTCCTGACCCAGAGACTCCCTATACTCTGGAACAGACTGCCCATACATGTCAACCAGAGCTCCTCCTTGGCCCTCTTCAAAAGGAACCTTGATGATTGGATGGGAGATAGGAAATTCACCCCAGGGTCATGTCAGTTGCCCTGCTAGATAGGGGTCCAGGGAAGTAAATATTGTGTATAGAAATATCCAGGGAATTGTTATGGGTAGGCTTGTATAGGCCCTAGGGCTGATAGCCTATTACCAATCTATGAACCTATTTCCACACTATAATGTTGCAGTATGTTGTGGAGCATATTCGTTCCTCATTCACAACAGAGGGGCACACTAACACCATGTGGACCATTTATGATGTTGTCTGTTTTTGTTAAGGTCCCGAGAGTCCTAGATTATACACATGTTGCTGTCAAGGCCACACCCGGTCCAAGCAACCTTCAGAACATTAACAAGAAGGGCTGCTACTCCAAGAACTGCCAGGTGGTCTGTAATGCCCAGGGAATTATTTATAAGGTATCTATGCACCATCCAGGCAGTACATATGATTGACAAATTTGGCACACTTATGACCGATACCAACAGTTCCTGCAAGGAGACTGCTCACAGGATCACCTAGTTGATAGGTACTTACACATGCCAGACATATTAGTCTATGCACAAAGATACCAGACAAGCAGTGAGAAGACCACATATTATATGCTGCGCATTGCAGGTTTTGCTACCTCAGTGCTAGAGCTCTGGTTGATGACCCTGATATACAATCCCCAGACTATGCAGGAAAGGAAACGTAATACAGCTCATGCAGAAATGTGAAGTGGACATTGTATCTAGGCTACTTTTAATGTCTAGACACCTTAGTAGGGGTTCTGCAGTACAGTCAAGACATACACAATAAGATCTTTGCTGTTTGTGCTATGCTATACAACATGGCATTACGCATGCAACTGGAGCAGCAGGCAATCATTATGGCAGGATCTTTCATACTAACTGCAGTAGTTGCACAAGGACAGAGTGGAGACTCAAGGAATGAACATGCAGCCAAGGCAGGCCCTAATGCAACACATTGCATCTCTATCAAAAAGGCAGCATTGGGTCCACAAAAAAGGGCCATGACACAAGCAATGCAGAATAACATTATGTATGTGGTATCATGCCCAGGGTATCTTGGCAATACATGGTCTGGCTACAATGTGTATCAGACATAATCATACCCCACAGGTTAGAGGGTGAGCAGGGCACAGTACAGTCATCATCAGGTGAGATGACACGGTGACAGATGAGTGCAACACTATAACATGGTGTAGGATCATGGGAGGCGAACACAGTAGCCATATACTGTAGGAGATTTTGAGGCATCAGGGGTCACATCATCCACTGGAGGATTTGACTCAACATCACTGGCAATGCCTAATCATTTAACTTGTGCTTTCTAGCCTCAATACATTCCATGGCAAGAAGGGAAAAAAGATTCAGGACCATCTGCATGCACATTGATGGAGCATTCCATTAGATGATCCTAAAAAGTGCCACTGTTCATGAAATGGACAATACCCATGAATGGGTTTGGTAGGCTCTGTGATAACAGGTAATAGGGAAAAGGTAAAACTATAGGATCATTTGTGTACAGCCTAATGAAGTATCCCAGGTAATGAACAGAATGAGTACCATTACCTATGACCAGCATGAGTCCCATGGCTAAAGATGGCAGACTAAATGCTCACAGGTGACAGTAATGCTGTGTCAACAATGGTCTGTGTAGCCTGACTTGGGATGGCCTATGGCTGACCACCTCATATCTAGATCCTGCCATGGCCATAGACTGCATGGCCTATGGAGACAGACTGGATGGTGGTTGAAGTGTGTCTCATGGAGGCACCTATAGAGGTTACATTTGCATTTGGAACCTTAGCAGCTTTGTGTGCTCCTTGTCCTTATCCTTCAGGTCAGTGTATAGTTGGTGCATTTCATCCTCCAAGCCATACAGTGCACTCACTGTCTCATCAGTACTGTAGGTAACAGATGTTTGTGCCTGGATCACTGACTTACAAATCCACTGGTTAATTCTAAGTGTTGTAGTCATATCAAAGACAATCTTAGGGTCAAATCTGTGGCATACATCCCCGTGACTATACATCATAGTGGGAATGCCCACCTCAGTGGCAGCGCACATTAGATGCTGTGTGGCTGGAAGTACAAATAAAAAACATGAGATACTCATAGCTACAGAATGTTTGTCATGCACTGCTGAGGCTGTGTGCTCTGACTGTTCCTCTACAACAGTTTCTGTAATGATGGATGTGGATGCCCTCGCATGGTGTTGGAGAAGGTGCCACTGTGTCATAGGAATGTGCCACGTGCATGTTGCCAAAATTGTCAGCCACAAATACCCTACTGACTTGGGACAATGACACTGGCTAGATATTTTTCAAGTGGAACCTATGAAAGTATGAACATAGATGATACTAATGACAGCCCATACATATATGCCTGTATAACTACCTGCAGCATGCATGTTGATATGAAGGAAATTACTGCTACAGTATATACTGACAGATAACCCTGGTCATAAAATAATGGTTAGAGTTACCACTTTGCTGTGTACATCCACACCGATGCATCTGCTGACTGCTATGCTGCCCTTCTTGTGGCAGGTAGGTTCTACATGCAGCTATGCACTACTACATTGTGCACATAAATGTGCATGACTCATATATACTTCTGTGCTTTGCTTGTAACAGTCATCTCAACAGTCATACATGCTACTATAGCATTTTTCCTGCCACAGAGCAGTTTATCTCTTCTTTTCTTGTGTAGTTCTTTGCTCAATATGTTGGTGCCATTCATTGTCTAGTACGTCTGTTCAGACAGTGACTGCCTTGATGATTACTGCTACACAGGCATGCAGTACTTGCCTATGAATCCCAACTATAGTGTGAGTATGTGCATATGTGTCCAGAAAACATCAGAAGAGTTATTCCCTTTTGACTGATGACCTTAACAATGTCATTTCTCAGTCTGGTGATATCTTGTGCAAAGTGGTGCAGAAGCATCATCCTACCTCCAAAACAGTGCTGCCATTCAAACATGTCACTTAAAAATGATGATGCATTCATAGGCTGCCTCAGATATTATATCATTGCTCATTTAGCTCAGCACTGATATCACACCATGCACTGAAATGCTACTAGACTTCACTCAGCAAAAATGTTTTTCCACATATATTGTAGAGATATACTTGAGCTGCCTGTCAGGCCTTTATTCTGAGAACTAAACCAGTAATAACGACAGTACAGGTCCCAGAATGTCCAATTTATTAAGCACTTTTTGTCAGTGATGTTACACAAACTTCATCAGATAAAAAATTCAAACTTCATCCAGCATTTAAATACGTAACCTAGTAATTAATTAATAGTGTTTATGGACAAGTGTAAGTATGATGATAGAATGTATGAAATTTTAAATACTGATACTTATATTAGAGCTTCTTTGAATGAGGTTAATATAGCCCAACAGCGTATTAAGGGTTACATTAATGATTTATTTATTGAATCTAGGATTGGCAGTAATGTTTTTAATTACCTTTGTATGCCATGTCCTATCACACCTAAGATCTTTGGAATAGCAAAGATTCATAAGGATGCAAATAATCCGCCTTTTAGACCTATAGTGGATGGGACTAATTCTGTTACATATGCATGTGCAAAGTTTGTTGACAACCAGTTAAAGAAAGTTTTGAGTACTGAGAAACAAATCTGTAAGGATTCATGGTCCTTTCTAGCTAGTATAAATTCAATCCCTTTTCAGGGAGATAAGAACTTTTTAACAATTGACGTAAAGGACCTTTACACCAGTATTCCTCATGGTACTGGTATTGAATGGTTGTCTTTATTTTTGGAGCATAAAGGTGTTTCAGGAGCCGATATTAGTTTGGTTTCCATATTATTGGATATCATATTGTCAAATAATTATTTAATGTTTAATGATGAATTTTTTTCTCCAGAAAGTTGGTGTAGCAATGGGTTCCCTTTGTGGGGTGAGCTTCGCAAATATAGTAATGGCGCATTGGGAACACAAATTTATTTTCAGCAACCCCCTAATTAGTGAGTGTATTATGTTTTACACTTGCTTTTTTGATGATATCTTTATGATTTTGGATGGGGATGAATTCATTGCTAATCAGTTATTGGTTTATTTAAATAGTACCACAGATTTTTTTAAAATTTGCGTCCAGTTTCCATACTAAGGCCATAACTTATTTGGATATTGAATTGAGCAAGGATTTTCTAAATAACAGATATGTTGACAGAATCTACAGAAAGGAAACATACTCTTAATTCCCTTTTTCATTTTTTGAGCTCGTACCAATACCACCAAAAGCACTCTGTAGTTAAAGGGCAGTTAGTACGTGCTACTAGAATCATTACTGTCAGTGAAGATTTTGACTTAGAATGTGAGAATTTAAGACAAATGTTTTTGAGGCAGGGTTACCCCAACTCACTACTGGAATCTCTAATACAGAAGCTTAGAAATAAAAGATTTGTGGGTACTTATTTACCCATTTTGGGGGTACTACCGCAGGACTGGAGAATGTTGGGAATAACAAAAATTTGACGAAAGAATATTCGCTTAGTTTTATTACACCTTTTTCTGTGGATGCTATCATTTTAAAGAGAATTGTTACAAGGAATTGGCATTGATTAAAGGATGACACTAGAGCTTCCAGAATTGGACTCTATTCTACTTTTGTTTTAAAGAAAGGTGTTATGCTGAACTTTCTAGTGGAAAGAATTAACATTGAAGTTAAAAACCCCGGTATGCTTAGATGTGAATCATGTCTGTATTGTAGATACATAGAAATTGGTCAAAAATATTCAGTTAACAAAATAATTTGTTATACTAACAGTAAATTTTCATGTAATTCTAAGATGATTATTTATTTAGCCAAATGCCAAGTTTTATACAGGTAAAACCAAGCATAAATTGCGTGAAAGGATATACAAGCACGTACTGTATTAATATAAAGAAAGAAGAAAAGGCCTTGGTGAAACATATAGGACTGAACAGTGGACATTTTTTAAATTTAGGGTTATAGACCAAATTACATATGATTTGAGGGGTGGACCCTTTAATTTGAAATTGGAATGCTTTGAACTAAAGTGGCAGCTTAAAGTGGATGTATTTAAATATCTGAGGTTGAATGATATGTGTTCAATTACACCTTTCTTGAAAATTTTAAGTTTGAATAGGTAACTAGGTTGAAGAATGGCTTCATATTATATATGCATATTTATTGTAAATATGTTTTTTTATATGTAGTTTTATATGGATTCACTTCAAAACACTGAAAGCTCAAAACACTGAAAATGAGAAAACTTCATAATATAGAAGACCAAAACACTGAAACTTCAAAACACTGAAAACTCAAAACACTGAAACTCAAAACACTGAAAACACATATACATATACTGAGTTTAAACAACATAAATCATAGCACTTTCCACCAAATGTAAGCAGGGGGTGCAAGCCCCCCTGCACCCCCCCCCACACACCCTGCTACTTAAATATATCAACTCCAAGATTGCACTTAGTGTAGTGAAGTGCAATCTTGGAGATGATATATATAAGTAGCAGGGGGTGTGGGGGTGCAGGGGGGCTTGTCCTTTGCTTAAAATGCTTAAATTTGGTGAAAAGTGTTATGATTTATGTTGTTTAAACTCAGTATATGTATGATATGTGTTTTAAGTGTTTTGAGTTTCAGTGTTTTGAGTTTTCAAGATTTTGAAGTTTCAGTGTTTTGGTTTCAGTGTTTTGAGTTTCAGTGTTTTGAGCTTTCAGTGTTATGAAGTGAATCATTTTATATACATGTTTGAAGTTGAAATCACTTTTTATTTATAATGTTTTTAGTGGAGTGGACAGGAAGTGACATTGTGTGTTAGTGTTGATTGATGTTAATTATTCAATTAATTAATTACTAGGTTACGTATTTAAATGCTGGATGAAGTTTGAATTGTTTATCTGATGAAGTTTGTGTAATATCACTGACGAAAAGCACTTAATAAATTGGACATTCTTGGACCTGTACTGTCATTGTTATTACCAGTTTAGTACTCAGTTTGTAGCTTTTTGTATTTTTCGTTACTAATTTATAGGCCTTTATTCCCCAGTTGCACCTGGTGACCACATGCATGTCAAGGAATAATCTGTGGCATTTTCTACCCCCTTCCCTGTTGTTAATGCCAATATACAAGCTATCATGTATGTAGAATGTGGTAATAGGACTATTTAAGCTGGTGATTATAAAAAGAGGCACCTCTGTGTGTCTCCATACAGCTTTACGTATGATTTTTTTCTGTGCTTGCCCGAAGAAATATTTAGAATGGATGTATCTAACACCTTTCTATGTATTGCTGTCTGCTACCCATGCTGCAAGCCAATTTGGTAAGTTTATTAACAGATGCTGATTAGAAATATATATTTTATGCAGGGAGTTGTACAATTTATCCATGTATGATAATATGTAATATGTTTTAGTGAATTCCTAAATGAAATTATAAAAGGCCTTAGCCTAAATTTCTGTTGTAAGAAATCTTTTGAATGCTGGTTCTAAAATAAACAAGAAGCAGATGTGATGCACTGACTGTGAAAACATTGCTCTTAGATGATGACTACCATATAATTACACAACATGCAGTGTGTGGTTTAATAACTTCTTTGTGTAACTGTGTTATTCTGATACTATCTTGAAAAAGAGAAATATAGTTCTTCGACAGGGAGAATATTACTGAAAACAAGAGTTATTTGAAAAAAGACAACTTGGACTTCTTTTGTTAAAAAAAAGGTTTACTTTTTAAATTAAATACAGTAATTCTGAGTTAGAAAATATAATTGTTTTGTCAGAAAGCTGTGGCTTTAAAATAGAAGCAGGAATACTGCCCTGTCACAGTCATTTTGCCTGCATTAGTCAACCACTTCTTTATGGCTTCACTAGATGCGGTAATCAAATGGGCTCATTTAATGTCGATGTGCCACTGTATTGCTTGCATACCACTAAAAAAATAAGACTGATACAGCTGACAGACATAGTTTCTGAAAATCCAATTACTTGGAAAAACCAGCTTGAATCTTTACAATGGAAACATGACTATTTTGTTGACTCAGGCAGAAGTAAAATTATTAGAACTGATTTCAAATTTCAAAACGTGGGTTTATTCTTAGAAAACTGTTAACTGTCAAACCTTGATGTGTTTCTATTAGCCATCGGACTATGATTACAGTAGATGTAACTGTGTGAGTAGAGTTCTGTGACTTATTTGAACTTTTGTACTATTCTTATTCTACCTTGAAAAATAAGAAAAAAATTAAATTTTCTGATGGATAGACAGCTGGCAAAAGCTAATTTTTGAGAAACAGATTTCTGTGTTTGAGTGAGACATGGCAGCTGTGCTATAAATTCCTTTGCTCTAGAAATCTCACAGTTAGTGCAGAGGGTTAAGGCTGTGTGCTGTGGTACAGGGTTTAATTACCTCAGTCCACATTTGTCTACTATGTGCCCGAAAGCTAGTCACTTAACCATGCAATGCTTAGGGGCAACTGGGAATTTGGGCTAGGCATCTTAGTGATCCCCTGGACTGCAAGTATAGTAACTACCATTGAAATCTGACTATGATTATTTATTTACATTTTCAGCAGAGGCCTGGGGAGAAAAGTTCCATACTTACATATGCAAAGTTATTATGACAATGTGCAAAACACTTATTAAAGCAAATGCATTTACAAGGTTATAACAGAGACAATATCAAGAGTTCAACAATGAATTAACTACAATGTGCAAGGCATATAAATTAAAGTGAAACTTTTATACAAAATTAATACAAACACAGTTTTGGTGGTTGCACTGTTCAACATACATACATACATTAAAGGGCACTTTTATACAAAGACAGCACTGGAGATATTTAGGCACTCAAGTAGTTTGGGATAATGATAATTAATGCCCAGACTGGGCTGACACAAGTGTGGGAGAACATAGAGAAAGGCAGCGAGTGAGAGAGGAAGAGGTAGAGAGAGAAGGAGTGCCTTGGGTAAGTATAGAGAAGAAGATTAGTGCGAGATAAGGTAGAGATGAAGTTCTGTGAGCGATGCGTTGGTGAATGCATAGCAGAAGGCATGCAGTGGGGGAGGTATGTATTGGCCTGAAAGATGTGTGTTTGGGCTGAAAAGTAGATGAGCACATTGAGAAAGTCAGTGATATATTAGGGGGAGCATTCTAATGATGGTTGGTTAAGAAGTGAGTCTGTACAAGAGATGCGCTGTACTTGGTGGTAGCAGTATGCTGTTGTTTGGGGAGAAGTGGAAGGGAGAGAGTATGGAGTAGAGACATCGCCATGTGTCAAGAAGAAATGATTTGGCATCCTGTTTGAAAGGTTTTTGGAGGCTGGGAGGGAATTCCACTGTTTTGCCAGGTAGCAAGCATATAATAAGTCCCCATGAGGGTTGTGCAATGGAGCCCCATTTGCCAAACATGTTGCAGATGAATGGATAATACAAGAAGGAATATACCAGTGAGTGCACTACTGAGAGAGGGACAGGCATGTGGCTTGTGGAGAATTTTTTGTACTATTTTTAATTGGTTGAGTTTGAAGAGGTTGAGGAGGTTGAGACAGTTTAACCATTTGAGACCTATACAGTGGTATGTTCTGTTAGGAAGGCTGGTGGCAAACATTAAGATCTTATTGCATGATTGCTCGAATTTTGTGAGTTTTGTTGGTTGAAGATTGATAAATATTGCATATAAGAGGATGGATAAGGTAAACAGAAGCAGTAGTGACCTAAAGTGCTTGATCAGACAAATATTTTTGGGATTGATACAGCATACTTAACTTTTGGTTGGGCTTATGAGTTATTTGGTGAATGTAAAGATCAAAATTTTAGGTGTTCATCAACAGTGATTCCAAGTAGTTTAGTGTGATGGACTAGTTCTATTCCTCGAATGTGTTGTTACTCAGTTCTCGTTTGTTGTCGTTCCTGAGTCGTTATATTGAGAAGACCGCTGCTGATAGTTTTGATTTTGTCTGAAGTTATTTCCTTCAAGAACTGGTTTTATGGCTGATTCAAGTCCCAATGTGAGTGTCCACTCCCTGCCAGATGACTTAAGGAGTTTAACTCAAACCTTAGAGCAGGTAGTTGGGAAAGCCAATGATGTGATTGCCAAAGTGAAAAATAGATTCCTCGGGAAAGAATTCACGTGTCCATTGTCAGTGACTTGCCCTTTCTCAATGTAGAGCGATCTCGGAGTTGGTATATTTAGTTAGGGGTGTGGGGGGGGTGCAGCCCCCCACTGTGTTTGGGTGTGTTTGCTGATTTTGTTTATGGACGGCCACCCGAATTCTTTCCTGATGAAAAGTACTCTGCTGCTAAAGTAGGAAGTGAAGTTCAGAAAGTGGTGGGAAAAAGTAAGGAAAACTGTTAACAGAGCTTACTACATAAGTGTGACTCATTCACCAACCAAAGTTTGATATAAGATCAGTAATAATCTTCAAATATACTTCTGCATTGCTGACAGAAATTTCTGTATATGACAGGTAACATACAATGTGCAAACCCAAATTATATTATTTATTAATGCAGTGATCCTTCAAAAAGGAGATCATTTTGTTAGATGAACAGTGTACCAATTTCATTTTCATTTCTATACATATCATCACTTCAGAAGATGAGCATGGCTTTTCAACAAATCACTAGGCCTACATCTGCCTTGTTTAGTCAGCATAGTTGTCTCTTCAATACATTCATCAACAATGTAGGAACAACGACAAATGAGAACTGGGTAACAAACACACACAAGGAAGCAGAACCCAACAAACCACTGCAACAATGAATGAAAATATAAAAATAAAACAGAGTCCAATTAGCACTTTCCTTCTCTTTACTTATAGAACTGCTTCAGAATGACAGTACAAGCCAAAAGCCACACTTTTAAACAGTGAATTCACCACCCATTAAACCAATTATCCAATCACAATTGTAATGAATTTAAACACAATGCAATCCTGATCAAGAAAATTAAACAAACATTAAGCCTAAGACAAATAAACAATAATAATTATTAAATATATTTGTACCTTAAAAAAACGTTTTATGGAAATGGTCTCTTTACATCCTGGAAAAACATCTGCACATAAAAACACTTGCCATTTGAGTTCTAAAAACTCTAAAAAATTGTTATACTGTTCAACAAACAGCTTGAAATCAACTTTTTGAAGAACCAAAAAAATAAAAATTTTTAAAAGAACAACACTGCTTACTGGATAGTCTCCGATGCTTCGTGCGTTGCCACTAACCTGGAGGTGTGGGTATCTTTGATGAAAATGGATACTCCCCCTCCTTTTGTGGTTCGGTCCAAGTTTTGGGGCCGGAAAGCATGATATGAGGTAAAACCTGATAGTGCTGGGGTGCTCTCAGGAGCCTTGAACCAGGTTTCAGTCACCGCACAGACATCAATGTTCTCCATACTGAGGAGGGCTTCGAGGGTGTGCATCTTGAGGTTTAGACTTCTGGCATTGAGCAGCATTACCCTTAAAGAAAACTTACAGACTATTCCTAACAGTAGTGCTAGTAACAGACTACTAGTTAGTAACTAGAGTACACATACATGGAGCTTAGAATTTAATATGTGCTTATATGCTGTAGATACTTTTTCATATGAGTTGTTGTGTCGTATCAAGGTTTGTTTTGAGAAGATTAAGTTGACAAAGAACAGTCTTGCACAGAGAATCTTAAATCAACTCATCTTAATCAACACATTCTACCAAATCAATAGTTTTCATTTTGTCAGCAATCCACTGAATCAGGAGTTTTCATTTGGCCAGCAAGCAGGTGGATGGTGTAATTGCTGAATCAGAAAATAAATGAAAGGTAAACAGGGTCTTCATATAAACATGATCTTCATTTAAATAAATAATCATATTTCTAACTCCTCTGAATTAAAAGACTTCAGTAAAATAAGTAACCTCATGTAGGACCTGACTTCCTTCCCAGCAGTTTTGTCAGGAGAAGCAGTACAAAAATGCAACCAAACTACGTGTCATGCTTATCTGTAACAATTAACTTCACCAAAGATTTTCAAAATTATTTTAGCCCCTTTTTCTCAGTTTCTCTTCCCCAGTAACCTGAGGAAGCAAATTACAACTGAGTCTTCCTTCTGCCTAGTAAAATATAACCAGAAATGACATGACTCTTATATGCTCAGCCACATCCCCAACTGAGTTGCAGTCTTTATCCCAAAATGCTTTTAATACAGTTGAAAAATGGCTTCTTAATCACTGCCTCATGTTAAATCCCAGCAAGACTAAGTTGCTACTGTTTTCACAATCTCAAAGGTCCACTGGACCAAGTTTCACCATAACATCTAACAACGGCACCATTATTTCTCCTAGTAAATGTGATAGTAGAATGATGTTTTTAGTAGGAATTTATGACAATAAAGTCTTATAGACATAATGAGTATTAATTAGAATGAATATGGTTTTAGATTATATAATGAATGAAGTATATGAAATATCTACTTTTTATGTATTATAGATGTTATGTTTTATTTATTTATTTTTGTATGTATTTTTATTGTATGCACATACTTTTTATATGTGTTTCTATAGGTAGTTTTATGTATTTTTATACGTAGTTGTATGTGTTTCGATATAAGGATGCACTGCATCTGTTAGCATTGTAAGTATTTTAAGGAGAGGTAGCTTGAGTTATTGTTAATTATTACATTGAGGAAGGATGTAATAAGGAGGCTTGTGATTGGTGCAAGTTAATTAGAGCTCTATATATGAATATGTAACAATAGGAGTACTGGTATAAGTCTGAAGAAGCATTCAGAGAAATGTGAAAGCACTTACTGGCCATTTTATTGTGTTCTTTGATTAAAACTAATTTTCACCAGGTCGGCTCCGTTTGTCGCGGTGTGCCTCTGGAGTTTTGTTTTATTGGATATGTATGTATATATTGATAGTCTTTGTAATATGTATGTAGTTTATAGCTTGGAGCTTTTCTCTCCGGGCCTCATATCTAGTTGGACTATCCTGGTCAACAAATGTAAATTAAAATAAATAAAAATAAAATAAAGAGAAAGCAGTAATTGCAAGCAATTCAGCACGGTTTTGCCATAAAATTTGTTCAGAACCTGCAGGGACACCTTGCTCCATAAGCTCCTCTCTCATCAATTGCATTAATTCTTTTAACTCAGTGGTCCTCAACCACCGGGCCGTCAATCATTTGGTACCAGGCCGCACAGAAAGAATAAAAAACTTTTTATGTTGGGTGCCCAACTATTCAGAAAAAAGTGTATGTGAGTATGTATGTGAAAAAGTGTGTTTCTGTTTCTGTCTGTGTGCGTGAGTGAATGCGTGCATGAAAGCAGAAAGCAGAATGTATGTGTGTGTGAAATCAGAAGAGACTGTGTATGTGTGTATAAGAGAGAGTGAAGTGTGAGGTCAATCCAGGCATTATTTTATACTTGTTAAGCAGCTCTTTTGCTGTTTAATGAGTGTAAAATAAAAATAAATAAAACCAAAAAAAGTGTGTGTGTGTGTGTGTGTGTGTGTGTGTGTGTGTGTGTGTGTGTGTGTGTGTGTGTGTGTGTGTGTGTGTGTGTGTGTGGAGTGTGTGTTTCTGTCTGCATGTGTGAGGGAATGTGTACACAAAAACAGAAGACACTGTGTGTGTGTGTGTGTGTGTGTGGGGGGGGTGTGTGTGGGTGTGTGTGGGTGTGTGTGAGAGAGAGAAAGAGAGAGAGAGGAGAGAGAGAGAGAGAGAGATACATAGAGAGAGAGTAAAGAGTGAGAGTGATCCCTGACAGCAGCAGCATAAGTTAAGAGGTCTGTGTACCTCTCGACTATACCTCTCTACCTCTCCGTACAAGAAATCTGGACAAAACCACAAATAACAGGGGACAAATGACCAAAAATAAGGACAGATTTTAAATATTGTTCTTATAGTCTTAGAGAAATGTGCTTGAACAACAGGGTTTCCATTATGTGATATAAAGTCTGAAAGTCAAATGCCCGTCATTATTGAATGACTTAAATCCCCAGTTATTTGCCAGAAAACTACACATTTTATGAGAATATGATCAAACATACGAGCCAAAAATCTGGACATTCTGCAAAAATCTGGACAGTTGAAAGGTATGCTCTGTTGACTATTAGCTCAAGATATCTGGATAAACCTAAAAGAAACTGGGGACAATAGCTCAAAAAAGGAACTTATGTTACATCATTATTAGGATTTGTGTTAGCATATATTTTCTGAAACAGAAGTGTGTGTGAGTGAGTGAGGGTGATAATAAAGAGGTTTGCATACCTCTGGACCTTTCAGCTGAAGAAATCTAAATAAACCCTAAAATAAAGAGGGAACAAAGGCTCAACAACAAAAGGAACAGATTTTAATTACTGCTATTATAAAATGACAAACTTCTTTAAATAAAAGGATTTATGTTATTATGAATTTTCTGAAGAAAATAATAGTCTGAAACTCAAATGTATATTTATGCCATTATTTAGTAACTTCAATCTCCAATGACTGGCAACAAACCAAACATTTTAGGCGTAAGAGAACAAAAAATAAAGTAAATGCCTGGATATTTGTTAAGCGTTATATTTTGAATGTAAAATGCTTTCTACAGCACCATTAATATTTACTACAGCAAGTTTGAAACATTAGGCAGAGAAACTATTTTACATAAAAAAAATAATATAGTCTTTCGGCTTCTCCCATTAGGGGGTCACCACAGCGGATCACCAGTCCACAGATTGATTGGTAGTAGAGTTTTTAATGGTGTCAACTTGCTAGCCCAGCACCCAACCTTCACAGAAGGGACACACTCACACACACACACACACACACACACACACACACACACACACACACACACACACACACACACACACAGACACACACACCTACTGCAAGTCTTTAAAACTAACTCGATCAAAAAATAATATAGTACGTGAACAAAATAAATAAGTAATTACAACACAACAATTTTACAGAGAACCTGTTCTCCAGTCTAAGCCCAATAATGCCATCCAGGGTGTGTGTTAATGCGTAATCAATGCCCTTCCAGGGGTGTAGAGGCCCAATGCCACTGTAGGGCATTATTGCTTGCTTATTATGTATGTGCAATGGCCTGTCCATGGAAAATTGTCTGACATGAAACCAATCTGTAGTGCAAAAAAGGTTGGAGACCGCTGGTTTAACTAATAAATCAGCTTCTAATAAAGATTGTAAATGGTGTTTTTCAGCCAAAGAGTTTAAAGCTTTTACTCCAGACTATTTCTGCTTCCATAAAAGACTACACCTCAAGGCCAGTTCTGTATTTATCAGAGCTAAACAAGTAGATCAACTCCAGCTGATCAGCTTAAAGACTGTGCTTCCTTTCATTGGCAGAATTCTTAATAAATAGCTACAGCCAACTTGGAGGATTCATGGAAAGTTCCTCAGATTCTAGACAGCTTATCTTCATTTTTTTAATGTTCAGCTCTGTCATTCACACTACCAGCAACCCCAAGAATATTTATTAGATGTTTTGCCCTGCATCTCAGAAGCAAAGTATATTAATTTCCCCAAATCTGAATTTGTTCTTACTTGTGCAAAGACAAAGACATTGTTGAAAAAGCAAATGAAACAGTAACAATATGTTACAAGCAGTTATCTTTGTCTATATCAATGAAACAGTAACAATTTGTTGCAAGAAATTATCTTTATCCTTATCAGTGACAGTAACCATTATTGGGGGCAGGACAGTAACAGATTCGGTGCTTATGAAAGCGTTCATATCAACAAGAGTGAATACAGATTCACTCAGCCCTAATACAAGTTTTATCAATAAATCATTGCAAGAAGAGAAAATCTGTTAGCGGTGTCTTCTCACGTTTTTCTTATAACTCATGAAAGATTACAAATAAGAAAATTGAATTACTATCCAGGCACCCTTTGTTTAATTATTGGTTCAGGAACTGGAAGGGAATGCTTAATGGCTAATGTTAACTTTATTTCTGGCTGGGAGTCACTGGGGGTTGCATGTAGTCTTGTTAACCCTTGGCAGAGTCATGTGGGTGTTTTAATAGCTACAGTTGGATTTTTACCAAAACTTAAGTAGTGGGAGAGGTAGAGACAATGTCTCATATTGTGATGCATATCTCTCCTCCCCTGTCATCGCAGTAATACAGTCGACCCCACTGTGCACATCATACCTTCCCTCACAACTCTTATCCTTCAAGGTGTTAGTGACTTCATTAGAATATGCTATATGCTGAAAAGGGGGAAGGAGCAATAGAGGAAGCATGTGCTTATTGAAAGGGTACAGCACAATCTTGTTGCTACCTATAAGAATACATAAATGATGCCGTTAGGAAGGACTGATATCAGCAGTAAGGTAAGATGAAAAAAAAACTCAACAGCATCTCTGAAATCTTGGCACTATGTTATGTATCCACTGAGTAAGATTATTCCTCTGTTGCAGGACATAAAGAATTGAACTCCTATGCTGAAGAAATATAAACATTTATCCAATGTTATGACATTGGTTCAGCCATAGCAAAGTTCAATAGACTCTGTGGATTAAGTTAGACAGCCATTTTAATTAATTGCAACTGGACTCATCAGGAAAAATTGCTTTGCATCATCTTGAAGGTGATGAAAACAATCTACAGAAGACGTTTATCAGACATCTATGAGATCTTTGAGTTAGATTACTCTCATATGTATAGAGATAATATAGCAGTGATGTGATATATACATAATCAAGAACCAAATCTTTTCAACTTTTCAAATAAAAGATTTATATTTAGGAATGGGCTTTGCTGTGCAACACTTTAGCTATAATCAATTCATGTTTCAGATTATAAATCAGGTTAACAGCAGCTTTAAACAGGGAAATACTCATGCATGGAAGTGGTTTCAAATGATTTTTCAGCAAATTGCATAGATCTATATGCCAGCTACTGAAGCAATTGACTATACCTCTCAAATGTCTCTCATTTGCAGAGATTTCTTTAATGCTAGCTCAAGATTTCAATCTGTCTGCCTTAAAATCTGTGCTTTTTTGAAAAAAGATGGTGGTTTACAGTCAATAAATAATGGCAGTCATTTTGACAAATGGTTGATGTAACACCCCATGTAAAAATGGGTAAAAGGGTTGATGAGGACAATGAGAATTAAAACCAAAGAGTTCTTTTACTTCACAAAAAACATGCTAGTTTGAGTCTTTCATTCTTTCAAATTTCAAAATTAGTAATTTTAATGTGTGTGTGTGTGTGTGTGTGTGTGTGTGTGTGTATATATATATATATATATATATATATATATATATATATATATATATATATATATATATAAACTGTTCCTGATTATTCTTGGCAGTGTCCCCGATTCTGGAGGAGCAAGGGTCAGAACTATGTAGTCAGCTGAAATGCTTCATCTCCTTCATTCCACAAGAGACAGTTTGGTAGATAGCTTCTTTCTTCCTTTCTATGGATTCAGGCTTAATTTCTGTTTTTCCTCTTTTTACTTGATTATAGCAAGTTACTGTCAAAATAAAACAAGATAAGACCAATGTAATACTAATAGCTTCCTCTTGCTCAAGCCAGCTATAGTATTCTTTGTTATTGAGCATAGCTTTTTTCATAATGTCTGTTGCCTTTAAGTACTTAAAAAAGACAAAGTATTTTATGTTAGTCTCAAATCTCTAACCCTATCAGGCATGAGCATAGAATTTTGATTCCCAGTAGTAGCTGTTCTTAATTCCAAGTTTTAAATATTTTAAAATATATAGTAATCCGTATACGACACTATATATTAATAGGAGTTATTCTAAAAGAATACAGATTAAAAATGGTACACGTCAGGGTTGCCCCTTGTCCCCCTTATTGTTTAACCTTAATCTGGAACCTCTATTTTTATATATTAAGCAAAATCTGTATCATAATGCACCATTAATTTATAGAAATAAATTATTAATGTCGGCATTTGCTGATGATCTTACTATTTATTGTACAACCCCAATTTCTGACAGTGAAAAGATATTAAATGCTATAAACGAATTTTCAGAAGTCTCTAATTACAAAATTAATTTGGAGAAAACTAGTATTTTCTCGATAAGAACCCCTAAACCTTTTTCATTAATGTCCCTGGTGGGGAAGCTAACATGTAAAGAAAATATCAAATATTTGGGTATTAGCTTCTCTACGGATAATAAGGATTTTTATAGTAATAATATTAAACGAGTATGGGAACAAATAGCAGCTGATTGTGGCAGATGGAGGAATTTAAGACTGCCAGTATTGGCAAAAGTATCAATTGTGAAAATGAATATATTACCACGAATATTGTATATCTTTAGGTCTGCTCAAGTATCAGTCTCAAAGACAGGTTTTAAACAAATTCATAAAGATCTAGCTAAATTTATTTGGGAGCCAAAGAAAACTAGAATATCGTATGAGAAATTAATGACCCCAAAGAGTAGAGGAGGACTTGAGTTACCGAATTTTGAAGTATACTATCTAATTGTGAACGCCAATAGGATTTTAAGAATTGCTAATTACGATGTAACTAGTACAAAATGGATACCAACTTGGGTGGTTTTGAATTACAGGCATATTTTAGATCGGAATATAAATCCTAAAGCAATACCCTTTTTGGGTAAAAATAGTTTGATAAAGTATGGGATCATGGACCACATAAAAACATATGTGTTATCTTTGCAAAACTTATTCCAATCAGTAGATTTGTTGCAATATATGATGGTTTTTCAACCTTTCCATAGGAATCCCAATTTTAAACTGAATAATCAGTTGATTGATCTTAGTAAATTCCCATTAATAGTTAATTTGACTCTGATTGATGTTTTTAAGAAATTTAATTTATCGGCTTCACAAATTAGACAGGAATTGAACCTACCTATGAGTTATATTGTTATAATTAGACAAATCAGAGAACTTGCTCTGTGTCATTTTGAAAACTTTAAACCTGTAGCCGGGATTGTGGATAAATGCTCTGAATTGTGGCAGGCTCTCCAACAGGAGGTCAAATTTATAACAAGAACAAATAAATTAATTAAAGACTTGAAATTCCAGGATAAAATTTTGTTGTCAGGTTATTGGGTAAACAAAATGACAGTAGCAGATAATCAGGTATTAAAAGCAATTGATTTAACAATAAAAAAGTTGATGTATACACAGCTGATGATCTGGAATAATGCATATTATACACGTCTTAGTTTACATAAATTCAATCCTAGAAATTCTCCAACGTGTCCATATTGCACAAATTAAACAGCTGATCTTCTTCATATGTTCTGGAGCTGCAAGTGTATATATAAACTTTGGAACTCTCTTAGAACACAACTACAAAAGATGGGTTATCAAAGTTCAACGTTATCATGGGAATTTATGATTCCACATATTCCTCCAAGACAGCTCTCTCGATCACAAACTATAATATGTATAAATATTTTTTTGCTGATGAAGCTGTATATAGCTACAAATTGGTTAGAACCAGAAAAGACATCATGGGATAATTTTAAGCTTGTGGCTATAAAGCATATATTAGCACATAAATTACTCCTGAAACAAAGTAACAAAAATATTAATAACCCGAAAATATGGGAAAAGGTTTTTAATATTATATTAGCATAATACTGTTATTAGGAATACATTAAAGTTTGGATATATATGTGGAGGAAATAGTGTATGGGAACTGTGTATGATACGTATTGATGCAAATTATTTCTATGAATGTTTTGTCTTTTTTTTTCCCTGGTGTTTTCTTTTTTTGGAATAATGACGATTTTCATATGGAAGCATTTCGTGTACATATTGTATATAGTTTTGATAGTAGTAGTAATGAACTATGTGTGTGATTTGTTATTGTATATGGAAAATATATATCAATAAAAATTTATTATGGAAAAAAAAATATTTTAAAATAACATAAAGCCCCATCACAATAAAGTCTTACCAAAAAGCAATAGATGACTAAACTTAAGTCAAAAATACAGTCTGTTGAAGCCTCTTTTTAGGGACAAAAGTGCTCACTCATGTGTTTTTATCCAATAAACGTGTACTGAATGACCAGTGCCTTATGTTGTTTTTTTTTTCATTTTTAAAATAAACTCTACTTAAAAAGTAGAAAGATTTATTTCTTGGGCTATGCCACAGGGTATAGATCCTATACACTTCAATAGAATTTTTCCAGACTAGTTAAACTGCTTAATTGAGTTTAATCTAGTTAATTCATCAAAATTTATGTTTATGCAGTCTGTCCTTGTATTCCAATAATCCTACAGATATTAGTATAATATATCCTTCTATGAAGGCTTTTTGTAAAAGGGTTCTGAAGACTATAAAGAAAATGCATTTCTGTACCATGGAATTTGAAGTTTATGGTACAGAAACTGACTTTACTTCCCTCCGCACCTAAAGAATAATTAATTTATTTATTCATTCATTCATTCATTGTTCATGCATTCTCCATTTACCCACTTTACCCAAACTGCAGACTCCTGAGGATGCCCATATCCACCAAGCAGATAATGGAGATAGTGGTAAAGTTCATATTCATAGCAACAGGCGCTTTTTATTGATTAGGCAGTTGGAGAGAGAATATAAAGTAATGTCAGGGATATCTGGTTTTCAACTCCGGGGACAATGCTTGTCATTTCAAACTCACTGCACTGTGTACAACTAAGTACTGGTACCATTTCAAGGGTGCTTTTACAGGAAAAATGTCAACTCAAGGTGTCTGACTCTATACAGGGCACTGCCAAACACTTGAGGGGAAACTGATACGTAGACTCTGATGATTTATGAATGAAGTATTTAGGAAGATATTCTAAAGTTAATTTAGGCTGCAGCAAATCAAGCAGTACTTACTGAAAAGAAATAATTAGATTTGTTAAGAATGATAAAAAAAGGGGATTTGCCTGACTGTCTACTACCTGGCTACTACTAGTGCTGGTCTCACCACAGCTTCACACTGCCGGGATACAATGCCTCTTTGCTTCTTCTCTCACCAGAAGCAAAACAGAAGCACTAATCTCAAGATGAGAAGCAGACAACAGGCTCTTTGGTGATCCACAGTCTTGTCCCAGATGATGCAGGGGTCTGTAGGCTTATTGTAGCCTTTTCCTGATAGATGCCTTTAATAGCAACCAATCCAATCAGGAAGGTCCAACACAGATACTCACTGTCCAATCAGAATGTCAGTGTTTTAAATGGTATGTTAGATTTACTGAAATGCACAAAATTCTGTATTTGATTTTAAAGAGAATAACATCATTACTGCTTCTTAGATATAAAGATTTTAAAAGAACTCAGTAAAATCTTCCAAGAAAGTGTAATGCAGATGTTTCATTACAGTGACAAGGAAACATGCATAACTGATCTATATAAGCACATTGTTCATTGTAGGTATACCCTTTCTAATTCCCTTGTTAGTGATAGATAGCTATGGGACACACACAAAGTATGTATTTAATGCTATAGGCTTGCTAAGACAGCAAACTACTCATGAAGAATCAACAAATAAACCTAACCAACAATACCCAGATGCTAATGTGCATGGTCTCCTTTAAAGGATGTTTCTCCCTCATCATGTCAAAATAAAGCATTGTGAAATAGTGCTGTACTGTTATCTCAGCATGATGAAGAAATGTGAAAACATAAAGACAAGAAGACCTTCATACTATCTGATGCAGCATCTTTAATCACAGTAGTGGTATATAATGTTACTACCCAAGAGATGACTCAAGGTACAGCATTAAGGCCAGAAAACAAGAACTGTTCTGGTGGAGATTGAAAATGTTCAAGAAATGCTGCACAGTGGAATCACTGTGATGAATTCATTTATCACCTCCCTAAAGATAATAACAGATAAAAGCAAACCAAGAAGCCAAAATAAATTAATCACAGTACTGACTGAAATTAATGTGCTTGAATCAGTGTATCAGGCATGCAAAACATCATTTTTAGTTTGCAAAGAGACATATTTAAAACATTTAATAGAGGCTAGTTTTGCTTTACATCATATTGTATCTAAGACATCCATATTTAGTGATATAAAAGGCTCAATTAAAAAAAATCTGTGTGCCTTATAATTTGATTGTCTAAGGCATTAAAGGATGCATTGCCTTTCAAACATTGGTCACAACAAATAAACTGCTGCCTGTTTATACATTTTATTAAATCATCACAATATATGGACAATGGTAATGCAGACTCCTGTTTTAGATTTAAAAGTGAGATATTTATAACGCTTGACAATAAGTAAAAACAGTGTTGTTTATTACCATGACTTCAGCTACTCTCTACTGAAATAAAAAGGATTGCTCTTACTAACTCTCTTGGCTGACATGAGTGCATGTGCATTTCTTTCACTGAGCCTCTCATGGTCTATCAGTAGAGGTTGTATTTCATAGTTTTCATTAATATGAATCAAGTTGTTGTATTCTCTGTCCACATTATTATGTATAAAATCAGATTGTCAGGGTTTTGCAGAGAAGTATTCTCAATCAGTACAATGTGAAACAATGTTAATATCTGATGCCCAGATTCACGAAAGATCATATTGCTGAGTAACACAGGTGCCACAGCGGCTGTTATTGTGCAGAAAGCTACTGGTATACGATTCATAATGGAAATTGCCCTCCTCCTGCAGTATGGAAGTGTACTTCATACATATTCAGTGAACAAAAGAAAAGTTATCTGGAAGCAGTTTGGTGAGCTACATGGGACTGTGGCCCATACACCTCAAATTATATCAGCATAACCATGTACATAAGTGATGAAGAAAGGGATAGGATGATAAAAAAATATACATCACAGACTGGTTACTAGTGCCATCCAGTAAATGAAGAGTAGTGATATGGTTGCTAAGGTTGGTAGCCATATATAGGAGGTAAGATGGCAGTAGGGTGTCACATATGGGTTAGGAGAATAGCCAGGTATACTGCTGTTGTTCAACATATATCCATATGCTATGAATACTTCTACAAAAAGTAATCTTGCTGAGAGTGGAAATATTATCACAACGTATGTGTAAAATATTACATACAATGTGTTTTTGTATGTGACTTGCTTAGAGACAGCACTGGTCAAAAAATGGATGATGTGCACCTCATAGACATGCTTCCATAACAGCTCCATTTCAGTAACATTACCATTGGTGCAATGTTACGATGGACGTGGTACCAGTGGCTGATACAGACAAACTTTTGCCCTGGTCTGCCTTACTTCTGTGTGATCCATCAGCAATGGCACACAGCTTTCATCTTCTTCTGACTGCAGTATAGACATGACACACTGGGATGGCTCAGTGTAGCTAACATTCCTGCTGCACCCAGCTCTTAGCCTGCAGGACCACCACACATATTTATCGTGGCCACATGGTCAATTGAATTGGTGTTGCAACATTTTTCACTTCAACTTATTCTTCCTTCCAGTTCTTCTTTTTTTTAATGAAGACATGTTGGCTTCATCAAGGCTTTATTTTCCACTTTTTATTGTATGTTTTATAAACAACCCTTTCAAAACCCACTTTATTTGATTGTTGCTTGTTAAAGAAATTCTTCACCACAGAAACAGTATTTCTCGCAATGGATGGGCTTTATAAAATCTGGCACCTATTGCATGGGGTTAATAATATACAGGAAAAAGGCATGTATGAGATGAAAAGCTAGTCACAGACAGCCAAATAATAGGGCTGCCGAACAGATATACCCCTGTGCACCAAATGGTCCATTGTTGCAACAACCCATATGCAAAATATCAACAGATTATGAATATAAGCACCTGCACAATTCACAGACAGGGAGACCTTCAAAACTGACCACACTTTATTATAGAAGGCAAGGGCTACTAATCAGAGGTCAATGTTCAGCTACCAGTAGTGCAAGCACCAAAGGTGGGTAAAACAAGACTAGAACGAAAACATGTATATACAAAGCCTCAAGTTACTCCAGGTGGCAAAAATGCAAATGCAGCACATATAGTACACTGCAGATATATGCATGGATGCAAAGCCCACTGAACATTTATATATAGCAACAGTAGTATACAAGCATGCATGCAGACAGTGCACATTACAGGCATACCTGTTAGCACGGTTACACAGCAATGCATTTAAAAAAGAAAGGAGTCAAACATCACACAGACCAAGCTATGCAAGAATTATGAAACTGCATGGCAATGATGTCACTCGTGAAGTACACAGGTCTAATAAGTTGTAAGTGCTGCCCAGTGCTTTGGAATAGTAAAAACATAAACACAGACCAAATATGCTGTGAATTGTGCCCCTCACCACCATATACATAGTTCCACATCTTAGTCATGGGATCCTGGTCATTTTGGAGCTATAGCAGTATGGTCATTTGTGTGTGTGTGTGTGTGTGTGTGTGTGTGTGTGTGTGTGTGTGTGTGTGTGTGTGTGTGTGTGTGTGTGTGTGTATTTCTGTTAGCAGACCATGTTCACATTGTTACAGTATGCCCCATTATCCTCACTGGTGTGCTGTGATTGGTAATAACTGTTGCCCCCCTGTACATTAAGCCTCTCACTGATCTGGAACTTTTGACTATGCGCCAGCACACCCATTCCAGCATATCCTGAAGCTGATATGCAGTTTAGGTATTTACTAGACATGCACTTCAGGAGACCATTGAAGAGCATAGCTCAGTTTCCCAAATGCCCCAAAACACTGTCTGGTTGAGTGACTTGCTCAGGTTCACAAAGCAGGCAAAACAATGCTGAGGGAATCAAAACCTGTAGCACAGGAAGCAGCTCATTAACAACTCATAGCCTTAATCTTGTACACTAACTACCAACCACAGAATGATAGGATTTAAAAATGTACACTAACTACCAACCACAGAATGATAGGATTTAAAAATGTACACTAACTACCAACCACAGAATGATAGGATTTAAAAATGTACACTAACTACCAACCACAGAATGATAGGATTTAAAATGTACACTAACTACCAACCACAGAATGATAGGATTTAAAAATGTACACTAACTACCAACCACAGAATGATAGGATTTAAAAATGTACACTAACTACCAACCACAGAATGATAGGATTTAAAAATGTACACTAACTACCAACCACAGAATGATAGGATTTAAAAATGTACACTAACTACCAACCACAGAATGATAGGATTTAAAAATGTACACTAACTACCAACCACAGAATGATAGGATTTAAAAATGTACACTAACTACCAACCACAGAATGATAGGATTTAAAATGTACACTAACTACCAACCACAGAATGATAGGATTTAAAAATGTACACTAACTACCAACCACAGAATGATAGGATTTAAAAATGTACACTAACTACCAACCACAGAATGATAGGATTTAAAAATGTACACTAACTACCAACCACAGAATGATAGGATTTAAAAATGTACACTAACTACCAACCACAGAATGATAGGATTTAAAAATGTACACTAACTACCAACCACAGAATGATAGGATTTAAAAATGTGCCCCACTTAAAAGTACACCACAGTGGTGGTGAGCAGCACCCACTGTACCACTCAGGGGTGTACCTTGATGTCTGCAACACACATCCCTGCAGTGAGCAAATGGACTGGCCATGCTATGCATTCATTGTGCTCTGTTATACTGCATGTGCGCCACGTTCTCTGCCACATGCATTATTGCACAGCATGTCACTGGTGCACACGTGTACTTCTGGGTTCTTCTGCCTTGTCACCCAGTTCCCTTTGTTTGTTTGCTCATACAGTCTGCTAATACTCTGTGCTAGAGACTGTTTTCTCTGTTGCTTGGCCATGCAGTCAGTGCCCTGTTTTCTGTGACGATACACAGTTTATACTACTGTTGACCCTAGACTGCTATGGCCTGTTGTCCTGTGGCCTCATAAGACTGAACCATACGGTGTCTAGATTCTCTGTTTATCACCCCTAAATTGCTTCAGGGTTGATGCTGCTCACCTTTTCCATGACTCAGTGCACTGCAGACCCAAGTGAACTGCAATATTTCATTCACTTTTACTCTAGACAAGGAAGACTGAATGAGCCATTATTCTATTACTGTAACATGTCTGGCCTGCTTCTGCTTCTCATTGCAGATGATATATGTAAATTCAGCTGAATGTTTTAGCAATTAATTTTAGTTTATTGTCAATAGTTTGCACTAAATGGGACACAAAAATCTGCATGCTGAGGGGAAAATACGGAAGTGTCAAATCCTTTTTAAGATGATCTGGTGTCTTGATAGGTTGAAAGAGGAGGAAGTGATGAGGAGTTCACATGCTTGCTGTGGAAGAAGGCATCTTTTGGCAGGAGCTGATCTAACCTAAAGAGAACACATTCTTGTAATGCAATACACCGCTTTGCTATATTGGGTTTATTCTCTGTGGTGGAAGTCACTATATGCAGTGAAGGAGAGGACAGGGTCCAGCCATGTGTCCAAGTACTTAAACAATTGTTTATTGTTTTGCTTGTTGTCTGTGCATAGAACAAGAATCACAGCTGGATGGAGAGCGTTGTCTAATCTGACCGAGGTACCACCTAACATTGATTTTGATTTTAAGCAGGTTGAGCTACATTGATTAAGATGTAACCAGTTATCAGTTGTGGCAATGTCCTGCTGAAGTAGAGCCCTAGTGTTGAGAGGGCACAGATTAGTTGTACCCAGGACTAGATCGTTTGCATATACAGCGTGATCACTTGTAATGTAGTTAAAGAAATAAAAAAAGGAACAAGAAATATGAAGTGCTGACACACAATGACTTAGAAAGAAGCACTGAATGAAAACTGGAAGAGTTCTACTCAGAGGGACAATGTAGTAGAAAAATCACATTAAAAGTAAACTTAAGAAGAAAGAAGTGAAGAAAATAAAACAAGCATTTATTGACATTTTGTCCATTATTGCTGGAGTTATTGGGCAAGATGAAAAACTATTACAATGGAAAGAAAAAAAGCAGATATAATTACAGTTCAGAAGACACACATCAGACAAATATAGGCAGCATGTATAAATCGAGAAAGAAACTGAGAAACCACAAATCCTTTTTTTTGCAGGGAAAAGAGAGAGTAGATTAAGTGGGTATTTTATTAAAGTCAGACAAAATGAAAGTAGGTCTGGTCTTAGAAATATATGAAAAAAAAACATTATAATTATGGGTCATGTTTGTACCGGCAAGGTGATGATGATAAATTGCCAGGTAATTATATTCTCACAAAAAGAGCACAGTAAAGGGGCAGAATCAGAAAAGCTTAACAGTGTGTATTTACATGAAGTTTAGTAAATGACAACTCAGTTAAATGCTTGCTTTGATTTGTAAGTTGACATTCATTGTTTTAGTCTCAGGTTGCAGTTTGTTGCACTAGATTTAAAAGGCTGTTACTTGATTTGTGTCTGCATATATAAAATTACTTATTTCACTTAGAAGAATAGGTTGTCATGACTTGGCCATAGGCTGATTTCAGTGGAAATATTCAGTTTCTCTGTGAACTTAATCCTTCACTTTTAAAGAAAAAAGCCACTCTGTTATTACAAAGCATATGGATTACAATTGATCAAATATTTACTTTACGTATTTGTAAATATGTTCTGAAATATTTTCTATGTGGTAGTTACACCTCTCTTTGATACCCAAATGCTGTTAGCCTAAGCAACTGGGAGGGAAACAAGGAAAGGCAGCATCAGGTATTTATATAATTTCTAGTATGTGACTGGAAAAGTGAGGCAGCGGTGTTCTTAAAGCTGTCTGCAGCGCTATATTCCTTATTAAAAATGGGAAAAAGACCATAGGCCCCACTGATGAGTATTACATCATCAGTACAAGTTAATATTTGGGATGGGGGTAATAGAAAGGTATTTGAGGGGAGCCATGCATCTGGCAATGGTGGATGAACACCATATGTTTTGCATTACTTGAAAATAAATATGATTTGTGATATGTTATTGTCTCTGAGACAGAAGGAGACACTGAGAGATTGGTCCTAATATAATGAACCTGTCAGTGAAGGACAGTTATGGAGGATTAAGCTGTGAATCTATCTCTGTTGTTGTTTAGAGCCATCGATGTGCCCACAGTACCTTTAGAAGGATTTGCTGAATTTAGTCTCCATATATTATTTTGGGATCATCACACCCTTTCCTGTTGTCTTTTTATGCTTTACATCTGCACAAGGTACCACCCTGCTGTGTCACTTGTTTTTTGTGGCAATGCTAGCATGGCGCTCTACATCATTACATGATCCAACATGCAGCCTGCTTCTGTATAACAGTGAGGCAGACAGTAGCTGCTCTAGAGTGTTTACCAGAATGGTTTTCTTCCTTTTCAGAGGTGAACTGATGCCAGGGAATTCAGGTGCATTTTTGTTTATATAAACTCCTAGGCCTCACAGTCTATTCAGGAAAGTATATTCAAACTTGGCTCATCTGATGATCAGTGATCACCCAGGCTCATCTCCACAATTTCAATGTTATATCAAAGCACATATTTTTATCTCTTAAATACCTTGGGAGTCACCTAATGGAACTTCTTTCTGCAATCTCTTCTTCTATCCCACACACCCCACAGAAGTGCTCAAACTCAGGCTTAACTATACCAATGCATTTCATTTTGCCATAAAACCAAATCGCTCAGTCAATAAAAACAAATTAATGTCATCTCTTGTAGTCAAGGGAATTTTACTTTCCACCCTTTAATTTCCTAACATATACAAGCATTGTAACCTCAAACCATATATGAATACAGAACAAGAAGGAGAGAGTACATTATTTCTAAAAAAGATGACAACCAGAAGAGCAAATATGCTACAAATTCTGAGACACCACATGAAAAACACACAAACAAACAGATAAATTTAGTGCCCTCAACCTTCAACTGGTATATTAGTTCAATGATACAGATATATATATCAATCTACACATAAAGAATATTTGCTAACACCATCCATCTAGACTACAGTTTACCAGGCTATCAATATGGATAAACAAATACAGTGAGAGACGCTTAAATGCTCTAAGATCTATATTTCTTGAGGACACTGTATCATCCATACCTTTCAAGTTAGAGCTGCACTGCCACATGTCTTCCACCACTGGAACATGACCTGAATATCAGGGAATAGTCATTCCCTTCTACCCACCCACCTCAAACAGGGCATAGCCAAAGGATCATCTGCAAAATCAATCTAAGCCAGAATCCACATAGGTAAAATACGGTGACAACAGAATAATGGCAACAAATATTCCACAATCATGAGTGAGATCATAATGGGCAGCAACTATTCTCAGGTCTAATAATCACAGAATTACAAGTGAGGCCCATCAACCATACTTCCTCAGACAAGATAAATCTGGTTAAGGTCACTCTGTGAAGGTAATCATATAAACAGTTCTTGACAAATAACTTAATATTTCAGTAATTATAACCTAAAAGTAAGGAAGTAATGCCAGACAGGTTCTGTGTAAACCCCCCCCTGACATCATGCAGCAGAGATGCCCACACTACATTATTATTTAACTGAGCTGATGTATGACTCTCTTGTTGTCTGACTGCATTCATTCTTTCCTACCTACCCAGCTCATCCTTATTGTGCTTTGAAATTTGGTGGCTTTTCACCTACTTTCCCCTTTAGACACTCTTCCCAGTCTTATCACATCTGTTCTTTCTACTGGACACTGAGAGATCAACTGGGGAGGCCTTCCCCTTATATTCTTAAAGCTTCAGACACTTGGTGTTCACTGCAGCTCTTAGGATATTATCCCATTTTTCCATCTTACCTTTAAAATCTTCAACATCTTGTCCAAGACCACCAATTATTGGAGAACCCATATTCTGTTGCTAAGTAGTAATCTTGGGATTAGTGCTTATGTTTTGTTCCTGGTAAGAAAAAAGGAACATAGGGACATTATTTCCTGGAGACTGCTGATCACTGGAAAGCCTGATAACTGCTTTATTGGAGTCAGCTTTGAATTTGTACTACTGTTTTGCTCCTGGTGAGAGAAGAAGCAGAGGGTTATTAATTCCTTAATGTCCCTGATCTAGCAGTGTGCATCTGTATGGGACCTTCTTCACTGGTCTGGTTGCTGCTTAAGGCATCTGCCAGAAAAAGACTGCAACAAGCCTACATACCTGTGTGTCATCTGGGCCGAGACTGATGATCATCAAAGAGCCTATGGCCTGCTTCTCATCTTGGGAATTATACTAATGTTTTGCTTCTGGTGAGAGAAGATGCAAAGGGACATTGAATCTCAGCAGCATGAAGCTGTGGTGAGCCCAGAACTTGTAGTAGCCCAGTAGAAGGCAATTAGGTGAATCTCCACTATTAATAATTCTTAACAAAGCTAATTATTTCTTTTCAATAAGTACTTCTTGATTAGCTACTGTCTAAACTAATTTCAGAGTATCTCCCAAATACTTCATCCATAAATCTTAAGGGTCGACTACATTACTTTTCCTCAGGTGTTTGGCAGCACCTTGTATAGATGCTGGCACCATGAGCTGACATTTTTCTTGAAAAATACCCTTGAAAGTTCACAAATACCAAGTTGCACACAGTGCAATCAGTTAGTGAAGTAACAAGCACTGTGTCCAGAATTCGAACCAGATACTCCTGACTTTATATTCATACAGCAACCATCTATTCAATAAAAATAGAGCCTGTTGCCATGGATATGAACCTTCCCCCTATCTTTTCATTGCTTGCATAATGGATATGGGCATCCTAAGGAAATGTAGAAATTGCCTCATGATCACTAACAACCAGCTAATTCTCATGCAAACTGTTAAGGTATGTGAGAGATGTATTTATACAATGTCACTGGAGGCAAAGCTCTCACATAAAATCACTCCTAATGTTAATCAAGTTGTCAGTAGTACACATGCTGCACCCGTACACATGCTGCACCCATCATACACAGCATGAACCAGAAACTTAGACCCGCATATGCTTAGACAATTAAACATAACCTTCCTAAATCCCAAAGACCTACTGGATTAAGCACACATAAAAGATGCCCGCAGTAACCCCAAATGCACTTATTCAAAACAACACCCACATCAACACATACTGCCAAATCTCCAAAAATAACCGTTAAGAGGGGCAAGAACCAAACCAAGGATCTTAGCGTAATAAACTTTTGCTGCTTTCATAAAAACTTCTTCAGAAATACAAAAAAAAAAATAAAAATCACATGACCATTATATGCACATATTCAACCAATAAAATTCATTAATCAATTACGTTAGACAATGTCATTGAAAACAATTAATTCTTAAGGTGCCTTTAACCTACATTCCTTTAAAAAAACACTTGATGTTGACCATCTCATTTAAATTAGGGGGCACATCGGCTCTTAATTTTAACTGCCATTCTACCTCCTTTTCCTCCACTTGATTTTTATAGCACCCCCCCCTTTTGCTCAAGTACTCCAAAAGTAAATTTCTTAAAACTACTACAAGAGACTGAATGTCTAAAAAGCGCGTTATTTGCGTCCATAGATTTTAAAGCGTACAAATGTTCCCTAATCCTCTTACAAAGGCTCCTGGTAGTCATCCCAACATAAAACCTTGGGCACCCAGAGCACAGAGCAATATAAACTACCCCTGCTGTGTTACAACAAAACCTTCCAGGCGCCTTTATGGTATATGGAATATGCTGTAGGGATATGTACGGCCCTTCGTGAATAAATCTACAGACATTATACCCATAGTATTTGTTAAGTACCTAATGGTTTATTAATAACTGGAGGTACAATTTTATTGCCATTATTGTGTTCTAACATAAATTTAAAACATTTCTCTTTCTTGTAAACAAATCTAGGGCCTTCCCCAAAAACCATTCCTAACTCTTGGTTGCCAGAAATAATTGTCCTGTTGTACTGGACTATCTTCCTTATACTTGAACTGTCCACTGACATCTCCAAACAAGACAACGGGGCATTAGAACATCTGCCACCAAAATCCAGACCGGAATCGTTTTACCTCTTATAGCCACTTTAAGACTTTAGGAACAGGCATACATTTGGAATATGTCTTACTCATTATCTTTGTGGCAGAGTCATTAATAATATTACTGGGATACCCCCTAAAAGTAAAAATCAAGAAATAATGGCTTCACTCAAAAAATCTCCATCATTACTAATCATACATGAAGCACGAATAAATTGTCCCCTTGCTATATTTCTTTTCATAAATAAAGGATGACCTACTGGATTAAGCACACATAAAAATGTCCTCAGTAACCCCAAATGGACTTATTCAAAACAACACGCACATCAACACATACTGCCAAATCTCATGGAACCCCTATTTCTAAGCTCATAAAGCAAGCCACCACACAACCCAAAATTCTGCTCATTGGAAACTCCATTGTGAGGCATATTGATGTCACTCTCACTCGTCTGAGTAAGGAGAAAGTCATGGTCAGTTGCTTATTAGTGCCAGGATCTGCCATATTACACACACAGTAAAGTCATCAGATGACAATTACCAGTATGACTCAGCCATAGTCCATGTGGATGCAAATAATTAGGACATACCTCCCTAAACTGTATGAAGAGAGACAAGATGGAGTTATCTGAATATGTGTCCTGTGCTGTTATGAGCCTAGTAATTAACAGTGTTCTACCTTCTTCAAGGATGAGGCCACAATATGAACAGAAGATGACCAACTTTAATAACTAGCTTAGTATGTGGTGTTATTCTAAGGTGGTGAGATATCTGTCAGCAAGGAAAGAGATGGTCAACACACTACACTGCTTTCCCAGGGAAGGTCTCTACCTGTCCTCTCTAGGCTTTTGAATATTACCTAAAACATTGTCCTCCTCCCATACGGCCTTTATTAGGTAATGCCAAACTAACAATCCTTCCAAAATAGTAAATCAAAACCAAGAAAATTTAAAGGTGTTACTGCTCAATGCCAGTAGTATCAACAGGAAACTCCACTCCCTACAAATTCTCACCACCCTAGAGAATGCTGAAATCTGTGCAGTCACTGAGACATGGTTTAAATCTACAAACAGCACCCCAGTAGTGCAAGGCTGTAATGCCTTTCATACATTTAGATAAGCTAGTAGAGAGGCAGGGCCTAAAGGTGGAGGTGCCTTGATTTACATCAAACATAAATATACCTCCAGCCTGGACAATCAGGACAATGCATTTGAGATTCTCTATGGTCACATCAGCAGAGGCAAAATCCCATGTCACTTACTTGCAAGGTATAGGTCCCTTGTATGACCCAAGAACCCATAACACATACAGTATTTAAGCTTACTGGACCACCCAGGTGGAATCACAACATCAACAGGCAGTATAACAGCAAGACGAAAATCATGCCAAAAATTAAGAGGTGTAGTGCCCAGCAGGTAAAATCTCTTCCCTCAAACTAAACAAACAACTCGGATAACAAGTAAGGTCTACCAAACACCACATATGAGGTAAATTAGACCTGCTAGGGCAAGAACAACCACAAACCATTCTTTACCTATTTCCACAAGCTCAAAGTCAACACACAATTGTGTGCAAAGTTCATTGTTATTCGACAAGCCTATACTTAGCCAGAAGATATATAAAGAATTCTGGCAGACATATTCATGTCTAACTTTACCCCTCTCTCTCTCCATCCCCCAGCTAACCCTCAGGAAATATTATCAGATATAGAACTCCTCAAATTATCCCTAGGAAATAGGTCGTCTATGCTCCCTCTAATGACAAGAACACTGAATCGATGGTTCCTGATTCATACCTGTCAACCTGTTAGCCCAAAAAATCTGGACAAAGCTTGACTTAATTTGGATACAAGGCCCAAAAATACGGACAGGTTTTAAATATTGTTCTTATAAACCTAGGATCTTGCTAGAATAGCAGGGTATGTATTAAAATATCTAAAACTCAAATGTATGACATTTTTTACTAATTTCATTTCTCAGATCATCTCAGTGATTTGCCAGAAATCCAAAAAGTTTATGAAGAACAGACCAAAATTTTGAGGCAAAAATCTGGACATTCTACAAAAATCTGGACACTTCAGAGCTACAGCCCTGACAATATCCCAGGCTACTTTCTAAATAGCATGAAACATGACATATCAAGCCCTCTTGAATAACTATTTACCATAGCATCAAAACAGGTTTCGTGTCTGATAAGTGGAGAACAGAAACAATCATCCTTCTACACAAAGAAGAGCCACTAACAGACCCTGGATATTACAGACCCATAAATCTCACTAATCCCGTATGCATAGAATTTCCATGGAAGTCATCAATAATGATATAGGAAACCTGCAGACACTGGACCCAACCAAGTTTGTTTTCAGTCATACCTACTCAACCAAGTTGACTTCTTTGAGAAGGTAACCAAAGCAATGGACAAGAGCAAAATGGTTTACACTGCTTACCTTGATCAGGCCACTCGGGCATTGTTGATAAACTCTAGAGATTAGGTATAAATTCTTATATCACCTTGGCTCACAGACAGGACCCAGGAAGTTAGAACTGTGGAGTTCACCTCTATAAAGAGAACAGTAACCAGTGGTGGCCCTCAAGGATTGGACCTGGGACCACTCTTTTTTAGCATCTACTTCTCTGAAGCCAAGGCCAATGTCAAGTGCCTCTGGCTGACCAGATCTGCAGATGATTAAAAATTAGGCACAGTCATAGAATCACCTTCGACACTAATGTTCTACATGAAGGGCTGACACAGACAAATAAATGGTGCCAGAGTCATAGACTAAAACCAAATGCCAAAAAATGAAGTCAGGCACCCATGGTACATACCACATTGACAGAACACTCCTAAGCATTGACCCACAAGTCAGGAACTTGTGGACCTACTTAGACAGTAATCTAACCTTTGACCATCATGTGTCTATGGTAGTGAGGAAGTCATTCTATGTTGTGCAACTTATAAATAACAGTATGGCATCTACTTGTAGGTCCAAGGGAGTCATTGTTTCACTGTATTCAGTGCTCATCAGATCTACCATTGAATGAAATGTCCCTTTAGTATGTACCCAACCAGGCACATCCTACAATTGGAATGTTCACATAGTTTCCTCTCTAAAAGAATACAAGGCATAAATAATATGTCCTGTGCAAACCACCTCCAAGTCTTATCCCTGTATTATGTCTCCTACAGGCTGGTGAGCAGGGATCTATGCCTGCATACAAGGCATCTTTGGACCGCACTCTAATGGAACTCCTTCACATCTGTTAAACCGGAAATCCATCTCTGGTATGGCAACTTTGTCTCTAATAGACACAGGCAGCACACCCTTAAACTAATACTTTATTGTGTGTGTACACCCTTAAACTAATTCTTTGTTGAAGCACCTTTTGATTTAATTAGAGCATTCAGTCTTCTTGGGTACACACCTGCCATCAATTAAAGAGACTCTGATTAACCCCAAATGAAGTTCAGCTGTCCCAGTAGGATTTTCCTGACATTTACTCAGTTGCCTGCTACACCAAAAGCCATGGTTCGCAGAGAGATTACAAAGCATCAGAGGGATCTCATTGTTGAAAGGTATCAGTCAGGAGAAGGGTACAAAAAAATTTCCACAGCATTGCATATACCATGGAAGACAGTGAAGACAGTCATCAAAAAGTGGAGAAAATATGGGACAACAGTGACGTTGCAAAGAACTGGAAGTCCCTCCAAAATTGATGAAAACACAAGACGAAAACTGGTCAGGGAGGCTGCCAAGAGACCTACAGCAACACTGAAGGAGCTGCAGGAATTTCTAGCAAGTACTGGTTGTGTACTACATGTGACAATGATCTCCTGTATTCCCCATATGTCTGGACTATGGGGTAGGGTTGCAAGTCGGAAGCCTTTTCTTACACAGAAGAACATCCAGGCCCGGCTAAAATTTGCAAAACAATACATCAAGTCTCCCAAAAGCTTGTGGGAAAATGTGTTATGGTCTGATGAGACTGAGGTTGAACTTTTTGGCCACAATTCCAAAAAGTATGGTTGGCACAAAAACAACACTTCGCATTCCCAAAAGAACACCACCCCCAGGGTGAAGCACGGTGGTGGCAGTATCATGCTTTGGGGTTGCTTTTCTTCAGCTGGAACTGGGGCTTTAGTCAAGGTGGAGGGAATTATGAACAGTTACAAATACCAGTCACTTTTGACCAAAAACCTTCAGGCATCTGCTAGAAAGCTGAAGATGAATAGGAATTTCACCTTTCAACATGACAATGAGCCCGAGCATACATCCAAATCAACAAAGGAATGACTTCACCAAAAGAAAATTAAAGTTTTGGAATGGCCCAGCCAGAGCCCAGACCTAAATCCAATGCAAAATCTGTGGGGTGACCTGAAGAGGGCTGTGCACAAGAGATGCCCTCACAATCTGACAGATTTGGAGCATTTTTGCAAGGAAGAGTGGGCAAATATTGCCAAGTCAAGATGTGCCATGCTGATAGACTCCTACCCAAGAAGACAATTCTGTAATTAAATCAAAAGGTGCTTCAACAAAGTATTAGTTTAAGGGTGTACACACACAACAAAGTATTAGTTTAAGGGTGTGCACACTTATGGAACCAGTGTATTGTACGCTTTTTTAATTTTTATATTTTTTCCCCTAACAGATTTGTTTTTCAGTTGAATTGTACAGACTATAGGTCACATTAAATGTGGGAAAAGTTTTGAAATGATTTATTGTGATCTCATTTTTTTGTATCACAAAAACATGGCATTTTGACAGGGGTGTGTAAACTTTTTATATCCACTGTATGAACCTATGTCTGATGTCACTAATCTAAGCTTTGCTAAGGTCAGGCTTAGTCACATTAATAGGAAATATTAGCAGCAAAATCAGCATAAGATTGTACTGCAGTAATGGATATGCACACCTGCATACACACTACATATCTCAGTTATCTCCAGAAGGTCTCATCCCCTCTCCACAATTATACCAATCTCAGACCAAGCTGTTGCTCACTGGGAAGGTTTTTGTTTGGTGTGATTAAGAATTAGGTTTCTTCACTATTAACAAGTGACATAAATTTTTGAATAGGATGACGAAGTGCAAAAGACACCTTTCTCATCTAATGGAATGCCATATGCCATTTAACTAGGTCCTGTTAGAAACAACATGCCACCTGCAACATATAAAAACTGCATTCACTGCAGAAATGTATAAGGTGAGAGAATTTTGCATTTCTGCTAGATCAAAAGGAGGAGAGCATCATTTGGAAGAGCAATACTCACAGCAGAACATTATTTTATCCCACCAAAAAGAGATCGCTCAAACAACTTGTCACGTCTGCCCTCCATCATTCATCAAACCCACATAGGTTGACAAAGAAGAACTAAGATAACGGTTTAAGACTATGATGTTCATAAAATTTGCTGACTGACAATTAATTTGAGTACATTGATGTCTATTTTCAGCAGAACCTGAATCACAAAGTGTCAGTAGTCCCACCTCTCACTGCCACTGATTTGTCAGCCTCTGGGCTTTCTTGTTAGGCAGATTCCACTGTAGAGGAGGGATTCCTGCATGATGGAAAATGTTTGGGTTCCATTAGGAAAATCAGCTGCAGTATTATTGGGCAAAGTAATTAGAATTTTAACTTTCTTGCCACACAGACTAAAAAGACATAAAAGAAAGCACCCCATCTGTAAAGTGCATTTGGGGGAAAAATGTGCTTCACAGAAAACTCTGGCTTGGCTAGCATGACTGCTTTCACTGTTTCCACAGTAGGCTGAGAATCTCTTATTTTAAGGTTCAGATTGCATACCATACAACATAAGTTGGATTGCAGCACATACCCTGTAGATTCCTTCTGAGTTTATTTTTTTTTTTTAGTTTTATTTTTTTTTTTACTATAGATAGACTTGCCTAATCATGGAAGAATCCATTGATGAAAGCCAGAACCTACTCCACTCTTATAGTAAATCAACTAAATGGATGTTTTCCTTGTGCTCTAGCTTTCAGATCTGTGTTCCAGAACATTTACCTTGAGTTCTTTAGTGATTAAATAACAATGCCTCTACCTTAAGTTGCCAATGACTTTCTAAATGCAGTCTGAGTGGATACATAAGGATCCCTCAAAATCCATTATTTTTTGTAAGGTGTGATCATACTAATTCTGCTAAAATGCTAGTGTGGTAGGCTAACACCACATTGGTCTGATTTTTTTCTGCAAAGTATTTTTGTCAGACTTGGTCCCCAGCACTTCTGTACAGTGTGTGCAGACAACAAAAAGAGTAACCCAGCTATGAAACTGGACCAAGGATGAGTGCCTAGACAATGGACAAAGGCTTGAAGAACAAACAGAAAATAATAGAAAGGTGAAAAGGCCAATATAACTATAAAAGAATGTGAGGGTAGCAACTAAGATAAAACTTAAGAAATGCAAACACTGAAGGGAGGTGCATGTAGACACAGGAGTCACAATGGAAGCAGGTAAGCCAAAGGGCAGGAAAAGGTTCAAAGGCAACCAAGGTACAAGTCAAAACAAATTTGACAAATGGTGTCAAGAAGGAGAAGAAAGCCATTTTTAGGTATAAGAAAGAAAGGGAATACAGCTGTCTTTGCTGAGCAAAGATAGGGCAAAAGTCATAAAAAAGTATAACAGGAAAGGAATTGGATGAATACATTTACTTCTTCTTCTTTTCACAGTTAGGGGTCACCACAGCAGAAATCCGGTCTGTTAATGATTGGCAGTAGATTTTTACAGTGCTGAGGTGCCAGCTCGATGTCCAACCTTCAACGAAGGCACACCCATTCAAGCATGTCTTTCGAACACCACTTGACCGTGGGGAGGACATGCAGACTCCACACAGAAGGCGCTCCAGCCGAGAATCGAACGGGAGAACCTGTTGCGATGAGGCAACAATGCTACCGCTGCACCACAGCAGCTTGGATGAATACATTTACTTAGCCTTCATAAAAGAAAGGATGGGAAGATTCCATGCTGAGAAAGAGGTAGAGCAGAGTGAGAGAGTTGTATACAGATATGGGAGTAGAGAGGGAACTATAAGCATGGATAAAGCACAGTGACCAAATGGGTTACCTCCTAGCATCCTCAGAAATCTGGTCAGTGTTTTGACATTTTCCCTGAGATAGACTACCAACAGATCACTGGCCAGAGCTGAAATGCTTCAAGAGTACAGTCAAGAGAAGGTACCCTAATATGAGTGAGGGAGATCTGGAAAAAATCATGCTAGTCTAAGTGCATAACAATGAAAGTCATGGAGAGGATCCAGAGAGAAATATGAAAAATCTCCAAGATTGTAGGCAGTATGATTTCATTGCCTGAAGCCACTGTCAGCCAAATGCCATCCTGTATTTTGTTTGGGTTGTAGGTTCATAGGTGTGAACTAGGCTAATGGCCATGTGGCCTTTACAAGCCTAGCCATAGGATTACCCTGGCATAGTGCCACCCAACCTTAGTTCCCAGTGCCTTTGTCGAGTAGAGCCACTGGAGTTATCCCTGGGGTGAATTTTCTGTTTCCCATTCACTCATCAAGATTTCTCTTGAAGAGGGTCAGTGAGGTGCTCTGCTTGACATGTATGGGAAGTCTGTTCCATAGCATGGGCAGTCTCTGGGTTAAGAACCTGTCCCTCCAGCATGTTCTGTTAATTGTGGTAATGAGGTTGAGGTCTCTGGAGCATGTGGTGCGGAGGGATTGGGATTTCTTTAGGTGTAGCATTTCTAACAGGGCTGGGTCAGACATGGCTTTGTAAGTCAAGCAGAGATTGCCTCTAAGTAGGTGATATGCTATAGAGAATAGTTGGAGTTTTTTCAGTCTGTCCGTATAGGACAAGTGTTTAAGGCTTAGGATTTTCTTTGTGAGGTACTTTTGCGGCCTCTCCATTTGTTGCAGGTGTCTAGTGAGGTACATGCCAAATGGGACATTGTACTCAATGACTGGCCTAATGAGGGAAGAGTAGAGGGAGACAATGACCTCTTTCTTCCTGGATGCAAAACCCTTAGTAATGAGATGTGCCACATAGAAGGACTTTCTGACCACAGTGGCAATGTGGTGATCAAAAGAGAGGTTGCTGTCAACCTGTGTTCCCAGATCTCTCATAATGCCTTCTGTGTTCAGTGGATTACCATCAATGTGGTAATTCCTGGGAACTGGGTTTTTCCCAAAGAGGATGACAACACATTTTTTGGCATTGAGCTTAAGGCCATGGTTCAACACCAGTCATTGGTCTCAGTGAGGCCATTCTGTAGGATGTCAACATCACTTGGGGAGTTGATAATAGCTCCCAACTTGCAATCGTCTGCGAACTTTGTCAGCCAGAGTCCCTTTGTGTTGGCCTGAACTTCAGAGAAGTAGATACCAAACAGAAGAGGACCCAGGACTGAACCCTGTGAGACTCCACTTGTGACTATTCGGCAGTCTGACTTGGAATCAGCTACTCTCACACTGTGGGTTCTATCTGTGAGCCAGTATGCAACCCACCTAGTCATATAGGGGTTGATGCCAAGCTTAGTGAGTTTTTCTATGATTCCTGAGTGGGGAATGGTATCAAAAGCCTTGGCCAGATCAAGGTAGGCTGTAGGTACCACCTTGCCTTCATCCACAGTTCTGGTGACTGACTCAAAGAAGTCGACCAAGTTGAGCAGGCATGATCTACCCTTCACAAAACCAAACTGTGTGGGATCCAGAGTTTGGAGATCCCCTATATCCTTGTTTATTAGGTCCATGATGATCTGTTCCATAGCTTTGCATATCAAACTCATCAGGCTAATGGGGTGATAGTTCCCAGGGTCTGTAGTCTCTCCTCCTTTGTGGAGAGGGATGACTGTAGCAGTGCGCTATTCGGTAGGGACAAAGCCTGAGGTGTGGCTATGACTGAACAGGGCACACAGGTGAGGTGCCAGTTCACTCTGTAGTTCATGTAGAACACAACCAGGGATATTGTCAGGTCCCACAGAAGCTGTATTCTTGGCCATGGATAGTGCTGTTTTAACCTGTGCAGCAGTAATACTGGGTGCCTGGCAATCTACTGGTATTGTGATTGGTCCTTGGGGGGAGAGAGGGGTAAAGTTGGCACTGAATCTGTCGCCAGTATACTGGCAATATCTGTTGGCTTGGTATAGGAGGTACCATTGTGCAGTAGCTCAGAGCAAATCTGGGTATTGCCATGGAGATTCTTTACATAACTATAGAAGGCCTTGTGGTTGTCTTTACTATCTGCTGCAATTCTGTTTTCATAGCTAGCTTTAGAGGATTTGATGAGGGATCTCAACTTTTTGTTGAGTTTGATAAGGGAGTTTTTCCAGTCTTGGGACTTCACCTTATTCCACATCAGTTTCCTCCTTCTGTTGTAGAGTTTGTTTATGGCAGGGGACCACCAGATTAGCTTCCCTTTTTTGGAGGAGAGTATCTTGGTTCTATTGGGTATGACAAGATCCATGCATTTGTGTACATGTTTGTACAGTGCATTGCTGTGTGACTCTGCAGTCATGCAACTATTCTCCATTTGCATGGGTGCCATGAAGTTAGCCACCTCTGTTTTTAGGAGCCCAAAGTTAGCTTTGGAGAAGTTTTTCATGGTGGTTACCTTTGCGGGGGTGGGGGGTGGGAGGGATGTGGATTTCCAAGGTGATTACTTTGTGGTCTGATCTAACCAGGGAGGAGCTGACTATTGGTGTAGAGCAATGGTCGCCCATGTTAGTAATGACCAGGCCAAGGATGTTGCTACCTCTAGTGGCGGTAGCAATGAGCTGGTCCAGGGCATTGGAATTAATGAACTCCAGGAAACGTTGGGCAAGTGTATTGGTACATGAGTAGTTTACCCAGTTAATGGAGAGGTAGTTAAAGTCACCTAGTAAGAGAGTGTTAGGTTGGACCCTAATATTCTCCAGGGTGCTTAGGAACATGGAGTGCAAGTCTTGGGACATGGTTTGGGACCTATAGTAGGCTACGACCTGAATCACTGTCTTACCCAATGTTAGCTGCACCTGAAGTATCTCTGATGCATTATGTTGGGTTACCAGTCTGGAGGTGTGCACATCCTTTCTGAATGTCGAAACACCACTGCATTTGGAGCTTCGGTCCAAGTTCTGGGGCTGAAAGGTGTGGAATGAGTTATAGCCTGGTAGTACAGGAGTGCTTTCTGCTGCCTTGAACCAGGTCTCTGTTACAGCACTAATGTCGATGTTCTCCATTTTAAGGAGTGATTCGAATGAGTGCATTTTGAGATTGAGACTTCTAGCATTGAGCAGCATGACCCTCAGACTGCATTTGTTTGTAGCTGTTACGGTGGTAATTTGGTCTTTTATAGCAGAAGTTGTCAAAGAATTGCTAACAGACATGTTGTAGCAAGACCTTTGACTCAGTGTCACACTACTAACTGAAAAAAAAGCTGTAGTAGTCGAGCGTTGGACCAAGAATGAGGTATTGGACTGCTGTGTGGTTGAAGGGTAGGACAGATAGGATTGTGGTGATAGGAAGGATGTCAGTAATAAGCTAAGTGAATAGTAGAGCATAATGGGAGTTGGTTCCGAATCCAGTACCCTTTAATTTATTTTGTTTCAGACATATCTGAGGGAATGAAAACAGAATCATCCTCTTCAATGATGACACAAATAAAGGTGCAGCTCTGCACGATGAGGGAAGGGTCTACAGAAGGATTTGAAAAGGCTACCTACGTAGTTAGAAATGTGACCACCAAGGCCAAGTGCAGGTAAATCTGAAGCACTGGATTTTCACCATAAAAACTCTGCTATAAAGTGCAAACAGGAGGAGTGGAACTGCTGGCAACTGAGCAGAAAAGGATCTTATAGCATTTATCATATCTGGACAACCCCCTAGAAGGGGAATCAAAGGTTAGGGTCAACAGCAGCAAAGAGAATGCTTGGGGGGGGTATATTCAGGAGGACAGATTATAGAGGCAAGGATGTGATGCTGTTACTGTACCAGATGAAATTCTGACACATCTTTATCTACCAAACCCCAGTCAGCCCACACCTTCATCTACCAGGCCCCTTTGATCTACCAGACCCCCGTCAGACCGCACTTTCATCTGCCAGACATGCCTGATCTAGAACCCATTTAGACCACAACTTGATCCGCCAGACCCAATTCAGATCACATGATTCCTGTGTGCAGTTCTTGAGGAAATGCAACGTGACGAGCATCAGGCTGATAGAAGGAGTCCAGGGGAAAACGACCAGAAAGGCTGGAGGGAAAGGGGTATGATCCGTCTAGGGAAACGGGGGCTTTTGTCACTAAAATCAGTGGGGGCAGGAAGCTCATGACAATATCCTGCTGTGTAGATGTGAAGGACTTATCATGAACAGAAAGAACAAAGGGTAGTGGGGCCCAAGTAGCAGACTGTAGAGAATAACTTCCCCCTGGATCTGCCAAAGAACATCTTCACACTAAGAAGACAATAGACTCACAGAATTTACTGCTATAATAATTTATGGAGAAGGAATCCAATGAGACATTAAAGAGGGCAAGAATAGGTGGGGAAAATATCATAAGGAAGGAAGGGATGGAGGAGAGGAAGAATATTAAATGTACGTAAGGGACAGATTAGATAGGTTGCATCTTTCTGCTATGAAGAAAATGTAATACAATGTAATGCATTCTGCATGCACTGGTCTGCCTTGCTAGGTTATAACTCAGTTTTTTCAATGGGGAGGTGTTTGTGACATGTACCTTTAACTTTGTCATTGTGGGTGGTGATGGAAAAATACTTAGATTTCCAGATGGTCATTCAGGGAAGTGTGATATGTATGCATTTACACACACACACACACACACACACACACACACACACACACACACACACACACACACACACACACACACACACACACACACACACACACACACACACACACACACACACACACACACACACCATGTACATGAGTAGTAGGGGTGGGTGGCAAAGTTCCCCTACAAAAATGCTTTAATAACTGTTCAACCAGTTTCAAGTCATAATTTTTACCTTGTAATTGCACTTTATTTTCCAAATTTGGGAGACTTGCAATCACATACTTCTTAGCTGTGGTGCAGGTTATTGACTAGTCATCACAGCATAATGTTTTGAGAGAAACATTGACTTTAAAAATCAGTGCAGCATATAATCTGAGATGAATCAGACTAACAGATATAAAAGACTCCTAAAATTATCAATTCCACCTGGGTACAGAAATCAATGTGTTTTTTCATGCTGTGTCCAAAATTCAGACTTGTTTGTGAAACATACTTTCAGTAGCTTATTGCCCCTTGGCTTAAATGATGCTAATAATATTTTCCTGCCTGACAATTTGAGTGGATAAGAAAGTTGCAGTTTGGATGTAGTATTCTACAGTACCTAACAAAAATTCCCTGGATGAACTGCATAAGTTAAATTTGTACTTCTGCATTACATTGCAGTTATTCATGTATATTGCATCACTTCAGATGAAGCACTTCAGACAGATCTCTGTATCTAGCTCATCTCTAATCTGTGTAAAGTCAACCAAATCTAAAGATCTGGAAATTCATTTTCATGAGTTTTTCCTTCTCTCCACTTATTTGTTTGTTTTTAACTCCAGTAGGGTCATTGTCAGATTATTTTGGTGCCAACATTTTGGAGTATCTCATCATGTCTGAATATTAGCCAAATGGACTATCTCACCAAAGCATCATAGTCTTGGGGACCTGATAGTATTTTTGACATGTGACTATGGCTGGCAAACATGCTTGTGACTTGCTCTTTCCCTTGGTTTTATAACAGTCTCTGTTAGTTCATTGTGAAGGTTTTAATACTGTGGATTCAGAATTCCTTTGGTTATCACTGTAAAATAAATACATTCAAAGCAGAGATAGCAGAGAATGAAGGTCAGAAAAGCTTATCAAGGGTACATATGCATGGAGGAATGGAGTTGAAATAGAGATTAAAAGCTGAAAAATGAATGCTCCTTACACATTTATTGTACATGCCACCTTTATTAGATGAATTAATAACAAGGCAGTAGATTCACAAAATGATTTTTATTACAATTACAAGATAAGAAAGAGTGGTAAAAATGCTTTTGCTTGTTGACCACAGATACAAGGTGTCTTTCTGTGTTGCAGTGACTTGCGATTATCATCCTGGGTCTCAGTCAGTAAAGCAGTAGGTAACTACCGAATGAGAGGGTGGCCTAATGGTTATGGTGTTTGCCTTACAAACACAAGGTGCAGGGTTTGAGTCTCACAAGGGATCATTGGCTAGGCTTAAATGGCTTGCAAGGGCAGCTAGTCTAGTAGTAATCTATGAACATATGAACTTATGACTAAGTGTGACTCTCCTTCATTGGTAAACAGAAGGCTTGGGGAGTCCTCTTGCAGTATTGTGCTTTGCTGGAGATTAGAGGCTAGTACAAGGCCAAGAACAAACAGCACACGGCTGTTTCCAGAACTCACAGCCCTGTGGGAGCAAATAAAATCCAAGATGTCTAACCTAACACATTATGTGGCTGAGTGCATATCTGAAGGAAGAAATGGTTGAGGCCCCACATACACAAACAAAAGAAAGGTTCCATAGGGGTTTCAAGGTAAGTTAGTCTTGTGATCATCATCGCCTTGCCGATACCTACTGATAAACAACTGGACCCAGAATTTTAATAGGTCCCAGAATAGTAGGTTTCTAGCCTTTCATATGAGATTTATTTATTTATTTATTTTACATTTGTTGACCGGGAAAGTCCAACTGGATGCCTGTCCATTTTCAGAGGAAACTGGGGAGAATAGCTCCACATACATATAGGGTGTACACAGAAGCATTCAAATTTACATAGTACCAAACTTAGCACTGACTAGTAACATAGCATTGAAGCTTAAGAGTTAGCATATTTACATGGACTGAGCACATCTTTTACAGTTTTAGGTTGAGGCATTGCATAATGGTAAACATTGTTAGCAGGGGTTGCATTTTTTGCTTTATACAGTTGAGTTGTAAGCAAGCTAGCCACAGTAGGGACTATAGCAACAAAGAGAGCAAAGATTAGACATAGTAGGGAGTATAGTAGCAGGAGAAGAGAAGGAGATGGGAAACTGGATAACAGGTTAAGTAAGAAAAGCAGGAGGAGTAAGTAGCTTAAGTATAGAGTAAGAGTAGAGGTGTAAAGAGAACAGTGTAGTGGATAGATAACAGAGTGCCCTAGCAGTGACATATGGGTATTGACTACGGGGTTAGAATTACAGGTGGAACTGGAAAGAAGCTAGAGAAGTTGCATTATTCTTTTGATGATGAAGCTGAAGTCAGAGGGCAAGAGTAAGGGGAGAGGGTGGGGGGGTGTCAGCCAGGTGGGGAGCATGTGCATATCCATGTGTGCTTTAGGTGTTCTTTCAGGAGTCTTTTAAATGTAATCTTTGAGCCTGCTGAAGTAATAGCAGTAGGTAGGGTGTTCCAAATTTTGCCTATGTAGTTAGGGAAGAGAGAGTCCCCTGCTGTGTTGTTGGTCTTGGTGACCTTGATTAATTTTTTGTCACTAGAGTGAAGTTTTCTAGTCTTAGCTTGTAGTTCTAGTAGATTGGCCAGAGCTGGAGTTTTGTCTGGGAGTAATAGGAGATTATGGGCAAAGAAAAGTTGATGATAATTTAGGAGATTAGGGAATTCAAGCCAGCCAAGTTGTTTTAAGGAATGGCAGTGGTGGGCTCGATAGGGGGCACCGGTAGCAAATTTTGCAATTTGATTGTAACAGGTGCTGCGTTTGACAATTTTGGTTTTGTGTAAGTTGATGAGAATGGGCGAGGCATAAAATAGTGTGGAAAGGTGAGTTTGAGCAATTGTTATCCTAGAAGGTTGTATTAGAAATGGTTTATTTTTATATAGACTGCCCATTTTTTGTGGATATTTTTAATGTTTTGATTTATATGTTGGTCAAATTTGAGGTTATCAATGGTCACTCCTAGCAATTTAGAGTGAGTGTCAGGGAATTAACGAATCAAAAAGAGATTCTATAAGACTCTATGCTTGAGTATGGATTTTTTCGACAGAATATATCCAAATGGACTTATTTGCAGATGATGATAAATTAACTCTAAAATCGAAAGAAAAAAACATTTTAACAAACTATGAAAAAAGAGATTGATATTACAGCTGAATATGTTCATTAAAAAGAAAACCCACTTTATCTTCTGAGTACAGAACGTGCAGAAAACAGCGCTATAAAAGAAAAGCATGGTGTGACTGAAATACTTGAAGTTTGAGGAAGAATAAATATTAACAAATTGCTTCTTGCAGCACAGTTTGATTATGTCAGCCTCTATTTACCTGCAGTGTGACTGAGCTAATAAATAAATAAAGCAGACAGTGCTCCTAAGCCAAGGTTTTAATAGCTCTACATGGACAAGTACTTCACCCAGGGTAACAATTACAAATAAATAAATAAATGTATACATAAATACATAAATAAATAAATACAACAAATAAAATAAGATAAACAGATACAATCTATCCAGATTTAAAAGGGTCTTAAAATGTAAAACTTACTCCTTACTGCTTTTCTTACTTACAAAACACTTTTCTTATCAGATGGCTTTGAATATAAAATGATAACTATATGACTCAAACTTCTGTAGTATCAAAGTTAAATCCAGTGAACAGATGCACTGTATATAAATACAAAGACTAGGAAAGGCTAGATCAGAGGCCTTGAAACACAAATGACTATGAAGGCTTCATGAGGATTAGCACACTCAGCAGAAGGGTGACTATCTGCAAAACAGAAAGAAAGGTAGCCAGCACAGCTAAAATCTTGGATTCATAGCTTCCTTCACTTAGACTTGTGTTGGTTTGTTAGTTGCTGGAAGCTGGAGATCAATGGGTTTGAGATCCCTGACTGCATTTATACAAAGGCACCTTTGATGTTTCATTTAAAACGAGAATAACAGCAATAAGTAGCATCATATTTTCCAAAGGAAAAAATAAATAGTTTCAAAAATATTAGGTACACAGAAATTCAAGAACCTTAATATAGCTGTCCTGTTGCCATTAGAGAGAAAATAAATACTGTTGATAACAGGAAGAAGTAGGTTACAACAGAATGAAGGAAAAAGTGAATGATATTTTGCAATTCTAGAATATTAGACATATTTCATTGAATGACTGAAATATAACATCAAAGTAATAAAATAAAATAAATGTGATGAGGGCCACTTCTAAGCATAACAAACTGGATAGCATATTATGTCTAACACAGCCCACCCTGTCACGGCTTGAAATATCAAAATCATGAGACTCAAACTGGTGAATCCCAGCATTTTAAAGTCATTATTGCAGTCACCTCCTTCATTCCAACGAAAAGGATTTGGTTTTGCACCCCCAACTTCCTAATATACTATATTCAAAGTCACAGTACTTCAGAAAAGGGACTAAAATGACACTTTCATAACCTCAAGACTCAAATTACAGTAGGCAGCCAAAGCATATAGCATAATAGTAAATATTTTATCTCGTTTTTATAGTTTCAGTTATAAAACTGGGGTTAAAGTTTCATTCAGACAGAACTTTTTTTTCTCTAATGAGTATTATAGGCCTCACTTAACCTGCAAGCTACAGTGCTGGCCATCAAAGCAAAAAAAACTGTATAACTATTTGCAGCAGTGAGCCCCCGGACATTTGTATAGAGGTGAAACTTTTACCACAGAATAGCAGCAATGAATGAGAACAGACCTGATACTCCTAGAAGATATCTGTGGGAAATGTTCACGAGTGACTGACAAAAAAGGGTCTTGCATACCACTATAGCTAATAAACAACTATCACTCCATCAAGGCCATGCACATGCATTTAGTACAGGCAGTGATAAGCCTAAATTTCTTTGACAAGAAAATAAAGTGAAACTACTAGGCAACATGAAAAGGCACCTTTACCATGTATATGTGTTACAACAGCAAGGACCACATATGCTGTCTAAATAGAAATTCAGATACATGCAAACCCCAGGCTGATGGCCATTAAAAGCACTAACCATTCATACAAAGGACTCAGAGAAACAAACATAATGATACATTAGACAACAAAAACTCAAGGAAAGTAGGATGGTACCGTTACTGAGTGCAGGAAAAGAAAGAAAATGCCAGTTATTATGCTAGGTGTCTCACACTGTTGTACAACTTGTACTGCATCATATCTAAACTGACCTTGGTCTCAGTAATAACATCTGGGTAAAATACAAGGTTATGTACTGCTTGGGTGCTGACAGCCCCTGCCAGTACACATTCAGTTTGTATTACTTGGTAAATGTGTGGTCAGAAGACCAAATGAAAGCTTTAAATATGTCTCCTGCAGAGATTCGTATGGTCAGAGCAGTACCTCTCAGCAAATTGGCTCAAATCAGTCTTGGCAAAGGCATGCCAATCTCATCATAACAATAGGTGAAAACTGCATATCTCTCAAGTCTACAGATTTTCGCAGAATGTCCAAATTTTTGCCTTCTAGTTTTGATCCAATTTTCATAAAATTGTAGTTTTTTGGCAAATTAGTCGCAAATCATTAAAGATTGAAATTAGAGAATAATGAAAGACATTTTCAGTTTCAGACTTCATAACCTTCAAAAAATTTGTGCTAATGCAAAACCTGTTATCCTATCAACTTTTCTAAGTTTGTAAGAGCAATATTTAAAAATTGTCCCTGTTTTGGGGCCTTCGTCCCACTTTTATTTATGGCTTTGTCCAGATTTATTGTTCTAAGGTGTTGAGAGGTATGGTTAAAAGGTCTGGCCAACCACATAGAAACCACAGTTTATTCGTTTTTTTAAATAGTTTACCCATTTTATGTCATGTAAAAAAATAAAGCATGTTTTTTTCACATCTCCTTTGCCCAAATAATGCAGACTCAAAGTTTTGTCTAGGAAATGAAACTGTGTGTAAGCCTTTCAGCTTATCTTCATGGGACAGAAGGATAATTGCAGAATCATTTAACTGGAAACAATAGTACAAGTGATCTTATACAGAAAACGTTTGAAACCAATGAGTAGCTATCTTCATGAAAGATGCCTTTGCATAGCACCACTTGTAACAGCTAAACAAAAAAAATCAGGCTCTGTTGCCCTGTTTCCTGTTCAGTGGAAACATAGAAGGGAATATTCTATAAGGAAATGGACAGTTTTTTCAGGAAGATTCAATTCCTGTAGGCTTACTTTAAAGATCAGTTTAATTGGTCTTGTTCTGAACTTTTTGAACAGATAATGTTATCGTAAAATAATGTAGCTGCTTTCCTAATATTATCTCTCCTTTTGGGATGCTTCCAGAACATTATGAAAGACAATTTCTCGCATCCTAGAGGTACCCCTCCTACATTTAAAATAAACAGAGTTTACAGGGCCTTAAAGAATGTCTCTGTAGCCAAATATGATCAAGGTGCTACATCCTTTGTAAATTCTATATGCTTCCATTGAACACCTAACAGGAATCTGGGAAACAGTCTGACTTTTTTCCTCAACAGCCACCCTATTTTCATTATAAAGGTAGTGAGATTAAAATAAAATAAAAACATTAGCATTCATCTTTAAAATGTATTTATCCAAATTATTATATTCAGACTCCAAAGATGAAACTGACCCAGAAGCATACCTCTCAACCTCTTAGAACAAAAAATCTGGATAAAGCCATAAATAATGGGGGGGGGCAAAAGCCCACAAATAGGGACATTTTTAAGTATTGCTCTTACAAACTTAGAAAGCTGATAGAAAAACAGGATTTGCATTAGCATGAATTTTCTGAAGGGGATAAAGTCTGAAACTCAAATGTCTGCCATTATTTTCTGACTTCAGCCCTCAATGATTTACTAATAATTTGCCAGAAAACCACAATTTTAGAGAAACGAACCACAAATATGAGACAAAAATATGGGCATTCTGTCAAAATCTGTACAGTTGAGAGGTATTCCTACAAGTATTTAATAATTAGGACCCTACATCTGGCAAGCTTTTCATTTATAAAGTCAAGATTTGGAGGAATTGAGACATTTTGCCAGAACCAAAATAGCTCTGAAAAAATGCAGATTGTCAGAAAAACACAGCTTTTCAATTATAGTATGTGAATCAAATGGATCCACATTGTTTTTATTGAATAAATTAAAAAAATATTTTTCTTTTGTAAAGTTTTCATCTTTTAGGGAGATTTATTTCAGATATTGTAAATAAATGACAGCACAGATGCATTTTTATCTTCTGTAGAACATAAATGATCATTATACAGAAAAGACCATTTTAAACAGTACAGAAAATGCATATGTTCTGGGTCATTTATATTTTTATCATTCAGTTCTTATGATCATCTCTAGCCCCTTTATTTTTTCTTATTGACCCATTCAGTTCTCTCTTTTTTTCTAGATTTTCACTGTCAAGAGCTAGAGGGGGATAGGAATTGTAGCATGCAGCTGCCATGTAGCTGGAGATAGTGAATGTTCTGCTATAGCTGTTACCCCACCCCCTGATGTTGTTGCATGTGTTCTGCCAGACTGGGACCTGTTACTGCCAGCAGCTACCTGCAGTACATGCCCTGCTTTGTAGAGAAAAACACAACCCTGACTTCAGTGTTCTAGACTGGCTGGAAACCACAAAACACAACCCTGACCTCGGTGTTCTAGACTGGCTGGAAACCACTAAACACAACCCTGACTTCAGTGTTCTAGACTGGCTGGAAACCCTATCTCCATTACATGCCAGTTTTGAAGTAGTTAAGGAATGTCTCCCACTTTCTAGAATGGTAAAGTCGGCAGCAGCCAGTCTCTTTTACTTTTTTTGCCTGGCTTCTACAGTTTTCAGGTTGTTAATGGATATTGCTTCATCTGGGTGACATTTGGGACTGTTTTTGTGTCACAGAGTAAAGTGGGACAAACATAATTTATACAATTGTGTTACAGGTTAAAAAAAATCACATAACAGATCAAATATTCACCTCATAAAATTGACAAGACTGCTGAAGTGCACCATTCCTCAACCTGTAAATATTGCATAGTAAAAAGCAGGCACTTGAAGTCTAGTATGTTTAAGTAAATAATAAAACACACCAGCAAAGAAACTTGCAGTGAAAAGGGTAAGCGGTGGTTCAAGAAAATAAATCAGAGAACTTGCAAGTAAATAATGCATTTGTCAATCTCTCTGAATACAGTCAATGGAAATTAAGTAACATTGTTTTTGAAGGAATTTAAATTTTGCCTTGAAACTAAGAATAGAAATTAGGGAGATATTATTAGATTTGTATTGGCTTACCAGGGAGTTAAATATTAACATATAATTTGGTGGAAGTTCAAACATTGTTAAGGGGTATAAATAAATTTTGAAAGCATCCACATTTGTAGTCAGGAGGTAAATTAGTTGATGCCATATATGAACAAACCTTTAGGAATATAAGATCGGATAAATTTCAGTGTCTTGACAAAGGTAACTTCTGATAATCATTCTGGATTAAAGCAGACCAAGGGGAAAAAATAGTTTTGAAAGATAAGAACTATTATGTGCCAACGTCTTTTGTATGTCATATAATCCTAATTTGTATGAATATTTGCAGATCTGTAGATATGAAACCACTTTTAATGATTATTGCTATTTAAGGAAACATACACTGTTTGATAATGTAATCTCTGATGTTTGTTTAGCAAACTTGTGTGCCATATTTATATGGGCTGACAAAAATCCACAAGGACTCGGTATACTCTCCCTTCAGGCCGGAAGATATAGCTATGGGATTCATAACTGAAGCTGTATCACATTTGAAAGGAAAATCTTAGGTTTTATATTCTGTATAAGATACCAGAAACTTCAAATGCAGCCCAAGGATGTAGAAGTGAAAGATGCTGATGGGTTTGTAACTGAGAACATCAGTTCATGCTAACTAATACTGCATATGAGCAGGTATTAGATGTATGGAATGACATTTATATATTTAACCAAAGTATGATTATATGTTTATTCACATATAACTGACCTAGTCTGAAAGGGGATATTATATACAAAAATGTGGAACTGCTATGAACACCCCAGTAGCACCAAGTTTAGATTTATGTCTAGTTGGCATATAAGGAGTATAATGGTTTGCTAAACAATGCAAATACTTTGAGTGATATTAAAATGTTTCATTATTGATGAATGCTTTTACTATTCGGTCTAATAATCCTAAAATTGGCTACTTCATCTCCACAATTAGGATGTGTTATGAGCCCTTACCTGTCTCATTTGAATAAAATAATTGGGAAGTTAATTGTCTAGATATGATTGTTTTTAAGGGAGAAAATTCTACTTCTATGCATAATAAAATACAGGAAACTGGTAGATATAAATAAAATGCTGAACCTTAAAGGTTGTGACCCCTGTTACAGTAAGAAAAATATCTTTAGGGCAGTGTTTTTACTAGTCATATATAATACATGACTAGCCACACAGATTTAAAACTGCTGTCTCAGAACAACTCCATAAAGACTCTACTTGTATGTGCTTTAAGGACAATGGTTAAATACAAAACCTGTGCAATTCAACAGGCTTTCAGTTTTAGGATTCCTTAATTCTCCCCTTCTGGTTTTTAAGTAAACCCAAAGAATCTATCACTCTACTAGGTATACTAACTGTATATACAGTATTTTGTAGCAGATGTTGTCTTAAGCATATTAAGTGTACATAATGTGTATAATGTATAAAGTTATTTGATTCCCACCATGTTTACATAGTGAGCCTGGGCTGTATATACCAGCTATGAATATTGAATTAATATATTTGCTTAATTATGTTATCATAATGCTCTATCTCATTCATCTGTCAAGTCATGCATATCTTCTTTATGCTCATTTTATAAATTCACTTGTGACATCTCATATATTATTGTCACAACTATCTTGACACTTAAAGATGTATTTTTATAGTATTTTATAGTATTTCTACTGTGTATTATCCCATATGTATATATGTATTTCTCCTTTAATCATTTGTTACATTCATTTTACTTGTTTTTTATTTTTGTTTATTGTGCAGGTCATGGCTGAAAAGGGTCTTTGCACTAGCCCACCTACCCTGTTACCAAGCTTGTAAATAAATAAATGCATCAGTAGCTAAGGAGCGTGATGCTTGCCAGAATAATGAAAAGCAGAGCTGTGTATTATCCAAGTGAAGTTAATGGAAAACAGTATAAACTGGTTTGGTAAAGAAATCAGTAATGATAAGGTTAAGGTATACCTAAAAAGATTAGAAAATAGTGACTGTCCCTTTAAAAGTACACACAGAAAAAAATGAAATTATACGCATACTGAGAAAGAGAAGACTTTTAGATCTATCAGGACATTTTATTAAGTAATAAACAGGTAGGTAATAATGTGGGTGTTATTCCAGCTTTTTCACCCCGAAATTCCACCCTCAGCCCAGACCAATTTAATATTCTCACAGCTGACAAAACTATCATAAAAATGTGCAATAAACTAAGCTCCTGTGTGTTATTATTGATAAACTCAACTTTGACCTTCATATCTAACAAAACATCAAGAAGACACATATAAAACTAGGACTCCTCTACAGAAACAGACAATTTCTTACCACATCCACCAGGACCTCCCTGGCTAAAAATCTTCCTGGTACCCTCCCTATTATATGGCTCATGTATACTAACCAATCTACAAAACTTCAAGACCAAATGGAACAATGCTAGAACAAAGTAGCAAATTTTTCAACAAACTCCAACTACGGTACACATTAGTGTATACCACTAAAAGAACTAAATTGGCTTGAACCAGCAAACCAGCTTACATATACACACCTAACTACAATCCACAAACTATTCTATAGGCCCACTGCCTGTCTTGCCCTAGCTAACCTAATTCAACATTACAAGCCAAACACAGAACACACAGATCCAAAGACAAAAACCTTCTTGAAACCTACAAACCCCCCAGAAACCAAGGAAAATCATTTTACTCATACTTTATCACCATGTTATGGAATAATATCCCACATAATATTAGGCTAACTCCTAGCCTACCTCACTTTAATGCCTCCCTAAAAAACAAATCATGGTTATGTATATGCCCTACTCCAGGCTAATCTACTTCAATTATAACAATGCTTAACATGCCATTTTTATAAACATATATATATATATATATATATATATATATATATATATATATATTTTACTTTTGGCATTACTGGTGAGTTCTTCCATAAAATGAGGGTGCCTCTGTTTTAGCTTGAAAGCCAGAACCTGCCAAAACCAAATAATCTTTTAATGAAAGTTTATTTACATCTTTATTAAGTAAACATGTTTCCTATAGGAATACTTTTTGACTTTATGTAATTGCAAGTATTTCAACAGAACCCCCCTTTACTGGATTATTCAAGCCATTAATATTAATAGATATGCATTTAAAATCAGACACTTATATAAAAGAGAAAACACACAGCTATGATAAAATTGCATTTATGTACAGAACCTATTATATATTTTATATATAAATATGAAATCTTCAGCTATGGACAACATTTTGAAACAAATAAAAAATTACCTAATGGTATAACTTAGAAACATTCTACCATGGAATAACATATTCCTAGTTTATTGAAAAAGACAAACTACCTTTTAAACTCTCCATTACAAAGCTTAGCGCATGCTTCTAATTCATATCAATGTGTCTCATTTTTTAGTATGTATCATCTTAAAAAAAAACATCAATGAGTTATTATGAATAAGAAAAGTTAAACGTGTTCTGAATCATTATAAGTTGACCAAATTGAATATCGCTACAATCATCTTTCCCTGTACCTCGTATTATCTCCCTGGTCTACTATGGGAAGGAAGTCAGTGGTTATTTTCATATTTAGGTTCATAGGTTCATAGGTTCATACTAGGCTATCTGCCCTAGGGCATTTATAAGCCTAGCCAGAATGTGTTTGGCTTAAATTTATTTTGCTATGCCCTTTTCGAGGTTAGTATACTGTGCCTCTGTCTAACAGTGACACAGAAGTGATACCCGGGTAAACCTCTCACGACTCCCATCCACTCATCAAGATTCTTCTTGAAGAGAGTCAATGAGGACTGGGATTTTATTCCAGAGAATCTGTCCCTCCAGCATGTCCTATTTTTTTCAGTGCTGAGGTTCAAGTCTCTCGAGCTTGATGGGATTTGGATTTTCTGAGGTGCAGCATGTCCATTAATTCGGGTTGGACATTCCGGGTTCATATGTCAGGCACAGATCATCTGAACAGGCGGTATGCCACTGAGTAGAGCTCTCTTTAACCAGGCAGCATATGGCATCTGTTTGAGCCCTTTGATCCAAATTGGTGAGGTACTTTCATCTTTCCAGTTGCTGCAGGTATCTGGTATTACATCCCAAAGGGTGGTCTACTATGGGCCTAATGAGGGATGAGTAAAGAGGCACGATGACCTCCCCTGATCTATTTTATTAATTTATAGGTCTGATGATTTTATATTTTTTCTATTTTATTTACTATGTGTGAACTAGTACATAGGATGATTAGTTCATAAATTAGTACCAGGTTAACTATCCTTGTGGGCCATTCCAAGCCCAGCCAATTACTCCATTTGAGGATCAAACCCTGCACCTTGTGCTTATAAACACCTTAACCACTATGCCAATCTCCCACCCTTGTAGATATGTTTATATTCTTTAACTATATACATATTTACTTATTCTGATCTCTTTCTATTTCTGTTTGTATACTATGTCTTGAACTATTACTATATTCCTAGGTTTTATATTTTAGCTATAATCCCAGTGTAGTGTCATATAATTGAACATTTACATTATATATTTGATACTCTTTAATTTAGTACTACTGTTAGAATCAGTCCTATTTTTTCCTTAAATGTTATGGCTAATAGTATCTGAACAAACATATGAAAAATCCTTCCTTTTAAGATTCAAACTTTCCATAATAAATTGTTCCGAGATATTAAGTTTTGTTATCATTAAAAAGAGAGTCTGCTGCTCAGAAAGTCTAATTCTTTAATACAAAACCATGAAAAACAATGAAAACACAAGCGCTTTCACTCGGTCTGTGCCGAGCTTTATCAAGTGAACATCCAAAGTGCTGCAAGGCTTTATATACACTGAAGTTAATTATTAATTAATCAATTAAAAAATTAAAGCTTAAAAATGCTGGAGTTGGAGTGAGAGGTTAGCTGAGAAAGGTAGAAAGAATTCCCATCAGGATTTTCAGCATCCCCCCAGCAGGACGGGGGCATGGGGACAGAAACAATCCCCTCACATGTGGAGCAACAAACATGGTTAATTGACATCCCCATTGTCCCTGAAATGGCACTCCTACACTATAACTTTTCCACAATTGTTCTATACTGCAAAACAACTTCATTATATTTGCAATTATACTGATTTGACAAATTACTTTGACCTATTCACCCGGGGAAATTTAAATCTAGCAGATACTTTAAGCCCTATACCAATACAGGGCTCTGTAGAACTAGCACTTTCAACCCACCTGTGCACCTTAATTAAACTTTTGAAGAACTAGTTGAGAAAGATTTTAGAACTTTACATTCTCAAGGAATACAACCACAGTTAGTTAACTTAAATGAATATGAAATCTGGTTTATTAACCATTTGAAAAAAGAAAACATTAGGGTCATGAAACCAGACAAGGGCAGTGGGGTTGTCCTGATGTATAATTCCAGCTATGACATTTACATCCACGACATGTTACAGGACAGTGAACAATACGAAAATTGTATCTAGAAATGAAGTTAACATAGCCTTCCAAAATCAAATATATGCTTACTGACCATTTGCAGGAGCTATAAATGAAAAAATTGTTCAACTATCTGCATGTTGAGAAACCCAAAATACCAGTAATTTTCGATTCTGAAAATTCAAAGGCTTGGACCTCTTGAGATTTAGGCCTATTGTTTCAGGGCAGGAAGCATCACTGAACCCTTAGGTAAATTTGACCATGTTACTAAGCAACTCATCCCACTTTTAGACTCCTGGGATTTCTCAAGACTTTCAACCTTCCTTTTCTCATCTGAACTCCTTACGATAACTATAGACATCAAAGACCTGTTTCCTAGTATACCCCACCCAGCAGGGCTCGAGTGGTTTAACGATTTCATAACCACTGAAACTAATCTCAACAATAAGGTGACTGGCCTTCTAGTGGAGTTTATGGAAATTTTATTACAGAACAATTTTATATTCTTTAATGGCTTTTAGACAAAGGAAAGGAGTGGCCATGGGTGCCTCATGCTTTTATTTTATGCCAATGCTGTTTTGCACAGATGGGAATGTTCATTTTTATTCTACTTGGGTTCAATATTTAACTCATTATAGAAGATACCTAGACGACATCTGTATTTTATGGAATGGGACCCTCAATCAGTTTGAGGATTTTTTAGTTATATCAATTCCACTACCCCCTTCTTGGTGTTCACTCACAACATTAACAAGAACTTCACTATCTTGACTTTATATAAAGATTAACAATTCAACATTCCTTTCTAAACTTTACAGGAAACCTACTTTTCTAATTCTTTCTGCATTTTCAAAGTGCACACCCATTTTATCAGAAAGGCATTGTTAAGCGCCAGTTCATTAGAGCCTCTAGGATGTGCAGCTCCACTGTTGATTTTTTGGATGAAATACATTTTTTGCAGTCCATGTTTGTAGACAGGGGATACCCTCTCTCCCTTATCACCTCCTTAGCTAAGGAAGTGATTGATAACAGAGAAACAACATTTCCACCACTTCTTGGTACAGGGCAACCTTCTGTCACAACTAACACAACAGCGATATCTGACACCTTCCGGAATAGTTTTATCTATACCTATTCCGGCAACTCTGCTGATATTGAGGAGATCATCAGGAGGCACTGGCCTGTACTGACCTTTCATGAAGAATTCAAAGATGCCCTCCCACCACACCCTAAATTTATAAGAAAGAGGGACATTAATTTCAAGGGACTATTTGAAAGAAAACCTAATTTCCAGGCTAATAACTCTAACACACGACTAGGCACTTTCAAATGTGGGTCCTGTAATCAATGCCATGCCATTATTAATGCTCCAACACTTTATTCCCTCCAGGAATTTTAACATCAAATCATATGTCTACCTGTTTTGCACCACCTGCTCAAGCTTCTATGTTGGCAAAACTGAGAGGCCATTTAGGAAAAGACTCTATGAACATTTTTCGATCTAAGTAAACAAGGGAGTCTAACGCATTCTATAAGCACTCACCACTTGCCCTGGGATAGATCTTAAATTCATAGTGTTGGAGCAAGTCCCGGATGCTAGGGAGGTGACTGGGAAGGAACTTATAACTTAAACTAGATGCAGGCAGACACCCTGGATTAAATGACAACATCAACATAAACAGTGTCCTCAAGCTATCATGAAATGATAAATGATTTATTTTAATTTATTGCTAAATGCACTGCCTACAGTTTCTTTCGATTATTTTACATTTCAGTTTTAATATTTACTGTATACATTTATTATAATGCACCAGGTTTAACTTTTAACAAAGAAGCATTTTAACAATTTATCAACTCCAGCATTTTAAGCTTTAATTTTTAATTGATTAATTTTTAATTGATTAATTAATAATTAACTTCAGTGTATATAAAGCCTTGCAGCACTTTGGATGTTCACTTGATAAAGCAGACCGAGTGAAAGCTCTTGCTTTTCATTGTTTTTCATGGTTTTGTATTAAAGATTTAGACTTTCTGAGCAGCAGTCTGTCTTGGTTTGGTTTCCACCCCCTTTTTTTTATTATTTTGTTCATGCTTGCTTTTCTGGATTCCTGGCTATCATTAAAAAGAGACAATAACAGAGAAACACAATCCTACATTTTTATCAGAAGTGTCATTCTATAGGCTAATATATAAACTATCCTTTTGTATACTGCAAGCATTCTCTGTGTAATAACTGACAGTGGTTTAGAATAAAATTCACCATCTTTTGCTAATTGTCCGACATGTATTCTTTGACATCTTAGCATATGATTCAAAATATTATGATTATTTACTTTTAGACAGGAAGAAGTAACCTGGATAGTTCTTAGAATTTATGAAATCTCACAGCATCACAAAAGTGCTCATGATTCTAATTAAGTTGCTTCAAGCTGGTCTTCATGACAAGGGCTTGCAAATGAACAGCTTATGAGATACAATTCATACAAAAGCATTCACGAGAGAATCCAAGCCACCTCTATTTTATAATCAATCTCCCAAACCCTTCCAAACCACTAAAATAAACAATAAGAACATTTTAAAGTATGTTAACCACTAAAAAATATGTATTTAAATAAATAGCATTTAATGATTCAGTAAGCACTATTTGTATGGGATGTTTAATATAAGCAGACTGTCATTTTTAAAGAGACATAAAATATAAACTTGCATTAAAAGAATGCCAGTTATATGTTATCCAGGTTTAACTTGTAAAAGTATGAATGTTACTCTAATTATGTGATAAAATTCCAATAATAACTTTTATATATGTGAGAAACTATATTTTTTATATTTTGTTTTTAGCATAGTATAGCTTTCCTGGGTGCTATTACATGTCAAGTATACTATCAGTAGCAAACTTTCAGAACTATGTTAATAGATGGCAGTGGTTTAGAATGCAATTCACTGTCTTTTGTTTATTATCTAACTTGTATTCATCGACATTTTAGCATATGATTCAAACTATTATGATTATTTACTTTTAGACAGGAAGAAGTAACCTGGACAGTTCTTAGAATTTTAGAACTCTCACAGCATCACAAAAGTACTTATGACTCTAAATTGTTTCAAGCAGGTTTTTCATTATAAGGGCTTGAAAATGAAAAATCCATCAGTTGCAATTCACACAGAAATGCCCACAAGTGAATTCAAGCCACCTCCACACCACACACCAATCCCTCAAACCCCTCTAAACCACCAAAAAACAACAAAAAACATCTCAAAGTATCTCAACCACTAAAAAGCCATTGCACTCAAAGAAATAACATTTAATGATCTAGCAAACACTATTTTTGTGAGATATTTAGTATAAAGTAGACTGTGATTTTTTAAAAGAAACAAAGCATATAAACTTGCTTTAAAAGAATGACATTTATGTGTGATCCAAGATTAACTTGTAAAAGTGTGTGTTACTCTAATTATTTGATGTCATTCCAATAATAACTTTTATATATGTAAAAATCTATATTTTTATACATTGTTTATAATATAGCATATCTTTCATGGGTGAAGAAATTAGACACTTCATCTGTGCCAGCATGTCTGACTGAGTTTTGTATATATTTTCAGATTAAGCTATGAATTATATGGCAGCATGACTAGCTATGATATTGTAAAAATTTCTTATATGTTGATTTATAATCTGTTTGTATAGAATTTTTTAAAGACTTGAACAGTGTCCTTTTACATTTCTAACGTTGCATGTTTGTGAAGAAAGATTCTAAGACTGTGTCAGATTTAGCTGATCGGCAGATGATGTCATCAGAATGTTGACAGTTGCAATGTGTTACTGTCAGAAGCTGAAAGACAAGAAGGAAGTTGAGTAAACAGATGAGATGATTGATTTTCAAAATATGAAACGAAAATTAGAACTGGAACAGTTGTGACAGTTAGGCTACTATATAAATGAAGCTGCTGAAGATAGCTGAAGTTAGTTACAGTTGTCAGTTGTCAGTTTTAGTTGTGAGTTGTTCACAGATGTACTGTGCAGTGGATACCCAAAAGGACTCACCAAGAACTGTAAGCCTGCCTTTACTCTATTGTAATAATTTAGTTTAGATCAGGGACAGTATTCTTTAGTCTGATATGAAAATTATAACTAATCAGTTAGACGAGTTAGAGTTTTTCTGAATGTTGGATTTTTATCCTACAGTATTGATTTCATTTTCCTGGTGAGTAAGTTCAGTTTGTTTACTGGAAATTACTGTTTCATATTTTTTTAATTATTTGCTCATTATTAAATATTTTTATTAACTTACATTAAAGCTGGTCAATCAGTGTTTTCTTTAGTGATTTGAGAGTGCTTATACTTGTCTTGATAACTTCCCGGGCCATTCCAAAAGCCTGACTACTTAGGTAATTTGCTACTATTTTTTTTAATATCTAATTTTCATAATTGGGCACCCCTTTAAAAGGGCATTTAGACTCTCTGATTTGTGAGAGCATTACCATTTTATTTTGTGGAAGGTACACAGCTGGAAATATGTGTCAGGCTTTCCCAGAAGTGTTTGGATATGTGAGATTTAATTTATTTAAGTGTGAGTGTATCAGAGGTCTTAAACTAGGATGCATTGCTCTGAAATGTGCAATAGGGAGTTATATTTGGGGTGAACAGAAAAATATAATCCAATCCCAGGTTATAGCACTTGTTCCTGTTATGTTGTTAGGGGAAAATTGTGAAATATTACTCATGTTTAAGTGACAGTCTCATACTGGAGTCACTAGTGAGGATAGAAGCTCCTTAGTTACTGACCCAAGATAGTGGGAGACATCACATTATTGTTGACAGTTCAGTGGGGTATTATCCATATGTCACATTATTTAGTGGCAGCTTAGTGGGATATTATGAGGACATCACATGTGTGATCATAGTTTAAGTTGTAAAAGTGTGAGTGTTACTCTGATTATTTGATATCATTCCAATAATAACTTTTATAAATATAAAAATCTATATTTTTATACATTGTTTATAATATAGCATGTCTTTCCTGGGCGCTTTGGCATATTAAGTATATTATCAGTAGCCCAATACTGAGCATTTTAAGAACCCAGAATGTAACTTAACATGCCTCTTTAGTATCATTTGCTGCATCTTGTATTATATTTAATAGTACATTACTCAACTATGAAAGATATCAGAAAGTGTGCCACCTAACATAATTTTCAGCATAATAATGAGTAACTTTTAATAAGATGAATAGTTTAACCATTTGAACTTTAAGTGAAAATAAGTGGCTTTAATTTCTTATATATCTAAAAGAATCAAACTCTAATATTTTAAAAAGGGAACTAGTAATCATTTGAAGTAGAGAAAGAAGGAAATAAATGACTTGCCTTGTGAAAAGTAACATGCAACATCTTTTCATAAGTATTCAAGCACTTATTTCAAATTAATAAGAATTCATAACCATGAAATAGATAGATTTTTTATTTGTCCTTCAGTTTTTAATTGCTTTTGTCATTTATTAACCAACCATTACTTGTTGCATTTCTCTTCAAATAAGTTGATAGATCCCAGTCCATTTTTTCTGTTTTTTTCTAGGATTTTATTTTTAAATTATAAAGTCCATTGCATCTTCAAAGGTTTTAAAAATCTTCTTTCCTTCAGGAAAGTGAATCCTTATTTTTTCTGGAAACAAGATTTGTGATATGATATTGTTTTTCTTTAAACTTTTGACAAGTGGCACACATGATTTTCTCTTGAGCATCACTAATGTAGAATAGTTGTTGTCAAATTTTATAGTATTTCCTATTTTAACTGGATAATTAGTCCATGCGGCTTTTAAGACCAAATCCTTATCTTGACTTGAAAAAACTCTTATGATCACTGACCTTGGTGCAGGTATTTTTTTTTTTAAGATGAGTTAGAAAGTGATCTATGTGCCTTTTCGATGCCAAAGGAAAAAGCTTCAGGCATGTTGAAAGTCTTAGGCAGCCAGGTATTAAGGAACTGAATCATGCTGTCTCCCTCTTCTTTTTCAGGAATCCCATAAATCCTGATGTTATTCCTTCTAGATCTGTTCTCTAAGTCTTCTATTTCATCCCAGAATATGTTATTTTGCTTCAAAATAAATTCAACGTTATTCTCATTTTCAGATAACTCACTGAAGTTACTTAGTATAGCCTGTATGTCTTTTTTCATAGTACTGTCCTGTACAGGGTCTATATTATGTCAGCAAAATGGCATTACAGCTAATGCCATTTCGCCGACACATATAGACCAAAATCTTAAAAGAGCGAAACCCCAGTTCACAACCAACAAAACACAACATATTTATTTTATTTTATTTTATTTTTATTTTACATTTGTTTACCGGGAAAGTCCAACTGGAATGAGGTCCATTTACAGCGGAGGTCTAGAGAGAAAAGCTCCACATCAGAAAATATGTACAGTGGTAAATGTACAATCAAAAAAGATATATCATACAATGGTTTGTTCCAAGCAAGCTTAATTTACACATAGTAGACTCTGGATGGCAGTATTTGGGAGAAAAGACTCACATTAACTGATTCAATCAAAAGACACATCACACAAGACATAATAATTTACACATAGTAGGCCCTGTATAGGAGTATTTGAGTACTGTATAATAGAGATAGTAAGCAGTGAGGAGAGGAAGGTAGCAAGAATTGGAAGTAAGCAGGAAAGCATTTATGTGATGCAAGGACAGAGCCAGGATTGCAAGAGGTGTGACTTAAGTAACTTTTTGAACAGTGAGATAGATGGTGCTGAAGAGATATTTTGGGGGAGGTTATTCCATTTCCTAGTGATGGTATGAGAGAAAGGAGCTTTACCTGCAGTATTGTTGACTTTGGATATACAGAGCAGGGTTTTGTTGGGTGAGCGTAGATGACGATTTGCTGAATATTGGTTTAATAGTTGGTTTAGGGCTAGAGTTTTGTGGGGATTCTTTAGTATGTTGAAGGTGAGCACTAGTTGGGGGTAACCAATTAATTGAGGGAGTTCTAACCACTAAAGCTCCTTTAGGGCAAGACAGGGATGGCTTCTAAAAGTGGAGTTATTGGCAAATTTTGCAATTTTATTGTACCATGATTCTAGTTTGTTTAGGTGTGTGTTCTTGATGTGGGTTAGGATTGGTGATGCATACATTAGAGTAGATAAAAGGTGGGTTTGGGCTAGGGTGATTCGTGTTTGGTCTGATAGGAACTGTTTGTGTTTGTATAAAGTTTCTAATTTTTTATGTACCTTTTTAATTGTTTGAGAGATATGGACATCAAAGTTAAGATTCTTATCTATTTCAACACCGAGGAGCTTAGTATGGGGGAGAGAGAGATTGTGGTGCCATTTTTGGAGGTGATACTGAAGGAAGGAGGTGTGGTTCTGGATTTGTTTGGGGTGAAAAGAAGTAATTTGGTCTTGTTGGGGTTTAGAATCAGTTGGATATCAGTAATCCATTTTTCCATGGAGCAGAAGAATTCTCGAGTAAGCTTTCGAAGAGTGGTTATGGATGGGGCTGAGCAGATTAGGGTTGAGTCATCTGCGTATTGTATAATTGATGCATGCAGGGTGGAGGTATGTAGTCTGTTGGTGAAAATGCTGAATAGTAGAGGACCCAGTATTGATCCTTGTGGAACAGCTATAGTAGTTGGTAGTAGAGGTGATAGTACACCTTAACATTTGACTGACTGTTTTCTATCAGAGAGATAGTTTTTGAACCAGGAAGTAGTGGAGGGGCAAAGGACATGGTGGATAGAGTGTCTAAAAGTAGGTTATGCGAGACCATGTCAAACGCTTTAGATAGGTCTAAGAATATGGCTGATACAAAGTTATTGTTGTTTCTGAGTTGGTTAACCTGGTTGGTAAAGGAGAGAAAAGCAGTAGTTGTACTATGGTTTGGGCAGAAGCCATGCTGTGTGAAGGAGAGGAGATTATGTGAGGTTAAGAAGTGGATCACTTGGGTGTGAATACATTTCTCCAGTAGCTTGGAAAGGGGGGAATAGAATAGCAATGGGGCAGTAGTTTGATAGCTCATAGGAGTTGCCACCTTTGTGTAGGGGAATAATATATGACACTTTCCATAGTTCAGGGATGTAAGCTTCTTTTATGGAGCAGTTTATAAGAATTGAGACAGGGTAGGCTAGGGACTCTGCAGCTACTTTTAGGAAATTAGTGGGTAGACCATCTGCTGCGAGAGTGGTAGGTTTTAGTTTAGAGAGTAGTTTTTTAACTGTGGAGGTTGGTACAGGTGAGAGTGTAAAGTAGGGTATATTATTATGGTCTATAGTTGGGGTGAATATAGAGTTATTGTTAGATAGCTGGGTAGATAATGGGAGAATAGATTCTGTGAAGTGATAGTTAAATTGAGAAGCTATGCTGTCATTATTAGTATTGGTGTTGGGAGCGGGGGTGGTAGATTTGCCTGGTTTCAGAAGGGAATTGATAGCTTGCCATAACTATTGGGGTTTTTTGGAATGTTTGTTTTGGATACCTAGGAAGGAGTTTTGTTTATCCATTTTTGTTTGTTTTTTGGCCTGATTCCGAAGTTGTTGATATTTTTGTATATCTTGGCTAGTGTTATTTTTTTTCCAGATCTTCCAGTCATTGTCTCTGGTTTTTAGTAAGGCTTTTGTGTTCCTATTTAGCCAAGGGGCATAGTTAACTTTTGCTTTAAGTCTCCTGATGGGAGCTACTGTATTTAGCGCATTCATAAAAGTACTATTGAAAAACTCAACTGCTTGGTCTAATGCTAGAGTTTGTAGTGGGTGCCAGTTACATTGTTGTAACATGCTGTTAAGAATTTGTGGATTTACCTTGTGTTCATCTTTAGTTTTCTTATATAATATGGGTTTGGGTATGTTTACCTATTTACGAAGGAGGAATGTGGGGCAGTGATTACTCAGTTCATCAGGTAGGCAGCCCACATGATAATTTTCTTTGGGGAAATTAACTAAAGCCCAATCGAGAATGGAATTTTTTTTGGATTTTTTTGTCAACTCTGGTGGGTTCTTGGATTAGTTGTGAGAATCCAAAAAAGTTAATATGGTTTGAGGGATTGTTGGAGTTGCAGGCTAGGAGTCTAGGTTTAGGTCACCTAGCAGGATAGTTTCTTGGGGCAGGTTGATTTTAGCCCATTCTAACATTTCCTCTATTATAGGTGTGTTATTTCCTGGAGGAATATAACTGCAGAGGATGTTGATTCTCTTTTTGTTTTTGAGGGACATAATGGAGCCTAATGTTTCTGCATTCTGAAATTTGGGAAGTGGGGTTTTCAGAGGCTGGAGGTTAAGTGTGCTTTTGAATAAAATTGCAACACCACCTCCCTTTTTGGTATCTCTGTCTTGCCTTAGGATGCTATAACCTGGGGGAAGAATTTCTTCATTTTGGGTGGTGGGTTTTAGCCAAGTCTCAGTAATGGTTAGTATATCAGGTGAGTAGTGGGCTATGAATGCATGTAGGTCATGGGTTCTTATTAGATGACTGAAGATGCATTCTATCAAATGCGTCTTGGTCGAACTTAAAACAACGAAAAGGCAAAATAGCGAAGTGGCTTTTAAGCGAATTCTTTCCCAGGGAAAGAATTCAATTGGCTTCTTCCATTATTTTGCCATTTTTGGCACTGTAGTGCAATCTTGGAGTTGGTATATTTAAGTAGGGGGTGTGGAAGCCCCACACTTTATGTATTCTTTCAATTTTTTTTTTCAGCTCAGTAATTTTTTTCCCTTGGAAAAAATTGCTGTTCTGTGCTTTTGAGATTGTAAGCTTTCACTTACATGGGGTTGATTATTCATCATTCACTTTTTTAAGCATTTGATGATATAATAAAGACCCTAGGTCATGTAGTTTGTTGGATATACTTCTTGAGTTTAGGTTAATAATAAGTAGGGCTGATTTTTGTTTGTCTGAGAGAGTTTTGTTGCATGGACTGGGTTGGGGTGTATGTCTCCAGAGATTAGTAGCCATTTTGTAAGGAATAGTTTATGTTTTATAGCGTGAGCTAGGTCTGTATTTACTCTAGATGCTGTTTGTCTATTGAGAGGTAGTGTGGTATGTGTTTTGTGTATATAAAATAATGAGGTATTATTAAATAGTGTTGAGCAGATTATAATATTTTTGTGTGTATGTCTGTGTGTAGGTATGTGTTATGTGGAAGGTACTCTTTAAAGGTATGTTAGTGTGCAAGAATGTGGTGTAGGCTAGAGTAGTGAGAATTAGTAGTAGTAGTGATAGTATGCCTTGTATGATTTTTCTGGGTTTTAGGAGTGGAGAAGGTTGTAAGTAGGAGGGTGTGGTATGGAAGTGGGAGTGGACTTGATATCAGAGGGATGGTGCTAGGCTGTTGTAGGAAGGGGTGTGACTATGTGGACTATAAGTGTAGGAGCACTGGAGGTGGGTGATATTTGGGGGCAGGGTAGGGGAGCGGAGTGAGCCTGTAAGGCGAACGGAGTGGGCAATAGCAAAAGAAGTAAGTACAGCAGAAAAAGTAAAAGCAGACTGCAGTTTAGTAGCTATAGTAAGAAAGTATTTAATTATATTTTAAGGGAAAATAATGTAGGATAGTGTAGATAAAACAGGAGAATAGACGCTACTGCTACAGTTTGAGAGTGCTTCAACAGTTACCACATCACACTGCTATAAATTAGTCTTTTGGAAACAGGTTAATAAATCATGCACAATACTTTTATCAGCCAACTATCCTGTGCATACAAGAAAAAGTAGAATGAACACTTAGCACAGCTGAATCAGTAGCAGAGACAACTGTAGTGCTAAATCAGTAAATACTGTTTCTAACTCCAACACTAAGTCAATTAGATTTACATTAGAGTTATAACAGCAGTTTTAGTACATCATAGTTGCATTGAGACAACATAGCTGCAGTGGTAGTGTCAGTAAAACACAATTGCTGAATGTCAGAATCAACCAGTTAAACAAATAAGCAGATCAGTAGCCAGGAATCAGAAAAACGAATACTAGTTGTATAGATCCAAATACAGCAAAATGTTAGTGTTACTATACAAATCTGAACACTTACATTCCTGACGTCTAATGGCTTACCAGCAAGCATAATTCAATTGCTGAAGAGCACTTGTGTCCTGATGGGAGACTAATAATTTAAAGATGGCTCCATGCTCAACAGGATTCTAACATAGACTTAGTATTGGGGGAGGGAGATAGCACAAGGGGTGTAAACCAGGTGGAATGCAAAGAAACCAGAGAAACCAGATAGACAATCAGTGGAAATCTATCAGTGAAGGCCTCAGAGGGGGTAAGTAATAATTCAAACTCTACCTGTAAAGTTAAGGAGAGCAGAGGCAGCAAATTTATTAAGGTTGGGAGTTTGTCTTCACATTGACTTGCTTATTAGTAGCCAGTTTGTGCACAGATTAGAGTAGGGAGATACATTAGCAATGAAGGGGAATGTATAGAGATGCAAATAAACAGGTGGGCCTCAAGTGATACAAACTAAGGCAGAAAGCACTGAGAGGGCTGCTTGATGGTTAATTTAATCACAGAGATCTGAATTAAATGTATACTGTCTGTTGGACAGTTAGAATTACTGCACTAGCTGGGGAGGAGGGACACAAGGCTACAGCAGTCAGTTTTATTAGCACACTGAGAGCCACTAAGAAATACTGCTAATGTTATAGCTTCACTCTCATAAAACATACAAGTAGAATGCCTGGGTGGACTGACCCTGCTCTTGAGGCTCAAAATGAATATCCTTGTTTAGTTTTGCAGTACTGATTCCTTCCTATACTGTATGGGTGGGGTGGTAGCCGCAGACTGCAGAGTTGCTTGAGTGTGCTCCTGCTCTTGAGGCTCAAACTGTCTATCCTTGTTTATATCACTTAAAACATTACAAGTACAGGTGCATCTCATTCCTATTTCCCTGGGAAAGAAATCGCTGACCTGACCTTTCACTCTTTTCCAATTTCGGTCTATATGTGTCAGTGAAAAGTCTTTTGCTGTAATGCTGTTTCGCTGACATGATGTAGACCCCCTGTACACTGGGCTTAGAGTGGCTCACTCTGAGACAATTAGTTCTTTCTAGTCTTCTTTACAGGAAAAATCAATTAAAAGAGTTTCAAACTTGTTATTTTTTGTTGTAAAATTTTCAGCAGATGTTCAACTATAACTAGTTTTGAAAAGTTCTATTTGAGTCTTTTTTCCCAAACATCAGTATTAAATTTACACATATGGCAAAGGCAATCTTACATTTATATAAACGAAAAGCATACAAAATGATATCACTTTAGTTACAAACTATTTACATCACAGACACCATTTAGTAAAAATCCTGTCAGAGATGTTAAAATGAAACAGAGCTAAAAAGCAGTACAGTTAACTGCTCTTTATCTTGGCTATGCCCCAGGAGGCTAAGTTTCAGGTGTATTTGAATGCCGGTAAAAGTGCTGGTGTTAATAACAATGTGAACTTCAAATCAGCTTTGAAAGTGATAGAAAGAAAAAATCTTCACCCTTAATTGAATAATGTGCTTGCATTTTTTAAGGGATGACAATTACCTTTTGAAATGGTATAAACTACCTAAATGGATATTTTAATTAGTGCATCATGAGACTGAAGAAAAACGTGTATTGTTCAAATGTTTCCTCTTATGTTGAAGTTTATTTCTATATTTCTTGCCCTTTTTAGTGTGTTCAACAAAATAGGTTCCATACAAATCATCAAGAAATCAACCTTTCATCGTGAAAAAAAGTTAGTACAGCTGATCAAAAGTTAGCTGATCGTATGTGCTGGCTTTTTTCAGTATGACATTGTGATACAGTGGGAATCATGGAATTTACCCTTTTCCCAGTGTATTGCGATCTTGGAGTTGGTATATATATATATATATATATATATATATATATATATATATATATATATATAATTAGCAGGTGGTGTGAGGGGGTGTAGGAGGGCTTGCCTCCTGTCCACAAAAAAGTAGATTTTGTTTTTATTCAAATCTTTTGATTCAACATTCTGTGTGTTCAAATCTTTGTGATTCAACATTCTGTGTGTTCAAATCTTTGTGATTCAACATTCTGTGTTCAAATCTTTGTGATTTGAACAGTTCTGAGTGTATGACAGGCATTCAACGTTGTGATATTTCATGTGTCTGTCATAGACTCAATAAAATATACTCATTCTACTCACTAGAGTCTGAATAAGCAACTGCTTTACAAGATTTAAAATAATTAAGATCTCTGCTGGAGTCTGAGATTGCTGGTCTGATGACTTTTGTAAATGGGGACATGATTCATTATTATTACATTTATACAGGCTTCTCTGACAATGAGTTCTGTTTCTAGGCAAAGTAAGTAGGTGGCATAAATTAGATCAGAGATAGGACAGCTGTGAGTGTTTCTACTTATGGTCACAATGTGAAATGTAAGGATGTTCAGATTAATTTTGTGATGGAATGTCTGTGTTCAGAATTGTTCTGGAAATTCTAAGGACTAAAAAGTCTCAAAAACACTAAAACGTTTAATTAAAATAACTTCTAAGGAAATGAAGTGGGATTTATAAAGTCCATATATGAGGAATAAGCAAATATGTATGTTACATAAGAGGAAAATAGACAAAGATTAGCTTTTAACAGTGCATTGCTAAGAGACTCACACTTGCTTTCTCTAGTGTGGGCATTTATCACTAAAAGGAATACTTGATTATATCCTCTGTCAGTGTTTCACAGTTAACAAAGTCGGCATTCAATTTAACACAGGTCCAGCTATATACAAAGAAATGCTTGCAAATAGATGCTTTTTTTCAGTCCCTGACTGTTTTTATAAAAACAGAAGTGTGGACATGGTTCATGGGCTATGACATATATCTCAGTCATCCTTTCTTGTCAGCAACAGTGTAAGTGGTATTGCCAGGTTACACACACCCACATGACATTAACACCATATACCACTTCTATACAATCCAGTAATATACTAATAGATGCACAAAGCAAGAAAATCTATCAAGCACACAATTATACAGATAACAGTTGTGCAAAATAATATGTTTTGCTTATCTGGGTTACTTTACTGTGGTGGAATTAGAGATATGTGTTCTTGCTACAGTGTGTGTGTGTGTGTAATGTGTGCATATGTGTTTATCCATGTTTGCACATATGAGCTCTATTTCAGATAAAGTATGGTGGTGGTCGGGAGTTAATGCAAATGGTATCAGAAATTCAGTATAATGGTGAAGGCAAGTCTTTTTTCTGTGACATGGGAGACATGGGTGAGTATGAATATGATGCTTAAAGCACACTATTGCCATTGTTACATGGGATAAGTAGTACAATCGATCCTTCCAATCTATGCAGTACTATATCTGCTATACATTTTGGTCAGTGTATATGGCCAGGACATTTGACAGAGGCTTCTGCTATGACACAGGGAAAATAATTTAATTCATTCATTAGGCGTTCTGCAGATCAAACCATACTGGACCCATGTCATGTGTATAGCTGCTCTATAAAATCCTGAATGAATCATTTATTTATTTATTCATTGTTGACCATATAAGTCGTACTAGGTTAGTACCCTCCTTCCAGGGGACACCTAAAGTGGTATTTACATGGAAGAGGAAGTTTGACTAGGGTACTGTGGAAGCTGCAGTACTCTGAATGATTGCCATGAGGTCTGTTGTATCCAACTGAAGTGGCATTTACATGGAAGAGGAAGTTTGACTAGGGCGCTGTGGAAGCTGCAGTACTCTTTTCAATGATTGCCATGAGATCTGTTGTATCCAACTGAAGTGGTATTTACATGGAAGAGGAAGTTTGACTAGGGCGCTGTGGAAGCTGCAGTACTCTTTTCAATGATTGCCATGAGGTCTGTTATATCCAATTGAAGTGGTATTTACATGGAAGAGGAAGTTTGACTAGGGCGCTGTGGAAGCTGCAGTACTCTTTTCAATGATTGCCATGAGGTCTGTTGTATCCAACTGAAGTGGTATTTACATGGAAGAGGAAGTTTGACTAGGGTGCTGTGGAAGCTGCAGTACTCTTTTCAATGATTGCCATGAGGTCTGTTATATCCAACTGAAGTGGTATTTACATGGAAGAGGAAGTTTGACTAGGGCGCTGTGGAAGCTACAGTACTCTTTTCAATGATTGCCATGAGGTCTGTTATATCCAACTGAAGTGGTATTTACATGGAAGAGGAAGTTTGACTAGGGCGCTGTGGAAGCTGCAGTACTCTTTTCAATGATTGCCATGAGGTCTGTTGTATCCAACTGAAGTGGTATTTACATGGAAGAGGAAGTTTGACTAGGGTGCTGTGGAAGCTGCAGTACTCTTTTCAATGATTGCCATGAGGTCTGTTATATCCAACTGAAGTGGTATTTACATGGAAGAGGAAGTTTGACTAGGGCGCTGTGGAAGCTGCAGTACTCTTTTCAATGATTGCCATGAGGTCTGTTATATCCAACTGAAGTGGTATTTACATGGAAGAGGAAGTTTGACTAGGGCGCTGTGGAAGCTGCAGTACTCTTTTCAATGATTGCCATGAGGTCTGTTGTATCCAACTGAAGTGGTATTTACATGGAAGAGGAAGTTTGACTAGGGCACTGTGGAAGCTGCAGTACTCTTTTCAATGACTGCCATGAGGTCTGTTGTATCCAACTGAAGTGGTATTTACATGGAAGAGGAAGTTTGACTAGGGCACTGTGGAAGCTGCAGTACTCTTTTCAATGATTGCCATGAGGTCTGTTGTATCCAACTGAAGTGGTATTTACATGGAAGAGGAAGTCTGACTAGGGCACTGTGGAAGCTGCAGTACTCTTTTAAATGATTGCCATGAGGTCTGTTGTATCCAACTGAAGTGGTATTTACATGGAAGAGGAAGTCTGACTAGGGCACTGTGGAAGCTGCAGTACTCTTTTCAATGATTGCCATAAGATCTGTTGTATCCAACTGAAGTGGTATTTACATGGAAGAGGAAGTCTGACCAGGGCACTGTGGAAGCTGCAGTACTCTTTTCAATGATTGCAATGAGGTCTGTTGTATCCAACTGAAGTGGTATTTACATGGAAGAGGAAGTCTGACTAGGGCACTGTGGAAGCTGCAGTACTCTTTTCAATGATTGCCATGAGGTCTGTTGTATCCAACTGAAGTGGTATTTGCATGGAAGAGGAAGTTTGACTAGGGCACTGTGGAAGCTGCAGTACTCTTTTCAATGACTGCCATGAGGTCTGTTGTATCCAACTGGACTACTGCCAACTGAAGCAAATTAGACCTTGGTTTACCATCTCATTTGAAGTACAGATGCATCTCAGTCTTATTTTTTTAGCATTTTTGACTTCAAGGGCTTTACATATTTAATAAACTAGCTTGCCACAAAGGTTACCAGACACTACAGTTATTTTACAAGGTAATTTCATAAAGAAACTAGAGAAAATGTAGGTTGTCACAAGAAAGCAAAAGAAACCAAAACTGAAAAATGATGAATAGAATGTGGAAAACCATTTCTGCCTTTATACTTGGTCTCATTACTATGTATATCTAGAAGGTAGTCATTTGGCTATAGATAATATGTATGTTCAGATAGCCATGGTAGTCATTTGGCTATAGAAAATATGTATGTTCAGACAGCCATGGTAGTCATTTGGCTATAGATAATATATATGTTCAGATAGCCATGGTAGTCATTTGGCTATAGATAATATGTATGTTCAGATAGCCATGGCAGTCATCTGGCTATAGATAATATATATGTTCAGATAGCCATGGTAGTCATCTGGCTATAGATAATATATATGTTCAGATAGCCATGGCAGTCATTTGGCTATAGATAATATGTATGTTCAGATAGCCATGGTAGTCATTTGGCTATAGATAATATATATATTCACATAGCCATGGTAGTCATTTGGCTATAGATAATATATATGTTCAGATAGCCATGGTAGTCATTTGGCTATAGATAATATGTATGTTCACATAGCCATGGTAGTCATTTGGCTATAGATAAATGTATGTTCACATAGCCATGGTAGTCATTTGGCTATAGATAATATGTATGTTCAGATAGCCATGGTAGTCATTTGGCTATAGATAATATGTATGTTCAGATAGCCATGTTGCATGCTTTTAATATTAAAGTGAAAATGCAGATATTGTACATAAATATGTGATATGCCAGGTAGCAAAGATACAGTTTTGATGCAGAAAATCCAGTCACTTTAATGAGGCCATAATTGGTAAGGAATGTATAAAAGAAGGTATTCTCTAAAATAGTCTTATCAGCCTGGATCAGAAAACTTGACAGAATTAATTAACTTCAAGAAGCTATTGAAACAGTTTATTGATGAATACAAATGCATCTGCATTGATGCAGGGTAACAAAGCAGTGCAAAGCAACATTTACATTGCAGCAGACACTTATCTATCATTACAGTGAGTAAGGAATGCAAAAAGGCATGCACAAATGTCAATATTGGTATATATGTTATTATCAAAAGATATAATACAATGTAAAATCTATATAAATATTATTATCAAGGATGTAATGTACACCACAGAATGTTCTCTAAATTGTGCATTCAAGATGTCAGCCTAGTGGACTAACACTTGTTACTTTATAACAAATACATTATGCTGTAAATAATCCCTCATCTGGAGCTTGTACTTATCAGTCCTAGGGATTCTTAACACACTCTACACCATAGCCTTTCTCTGACCTAGCACCAGACTGATGTCAGTTACAATGTACCAAAGTATATGCTAACCAGTATTATATTATACTCTGTTATGTTAAGTGTTAGTTACAATGTACCAAAATATATGCTAACCAGTATTGTATTATACTCTGCTATGCTGTCAGTTACAAAGTATATGCTAACCAGTATTGTGTTATACTCTGCTATGCTAAACTAAGGTGTTATGTAAGTTTACATTCATTCATTGTACTCAGTTCAGCCTTATTTTACAACATTGAAAATCTTCAATTATTGAATTGTTGTTTGTGATATTTAAACAATCGAAAACTATCTATTGGGTCGGGTCATGGCTAAACATGGTCTATTTACCATTCCATCTACCCACTTTGTATACATAAACAAACATACAAAGGCAGACATTTTACACGTTTTAAGGTTTTAATTAAGTATATTGGACCCTTACTATTGATTACCATATGTCATGGAATTCTTAATAGTGAGCCAAAGTGCCATCAGTGCAAGCAGCTGGAATTTTGGTAATCTGCTGTATCCAAAGGAGAGAAACACAGAAATGGATAATCACTTAACATGTTGTTGTACAGTGTCAGTACAGAAGTATGAATCTAAGGGCTTGGTGGGGAGCCCTCTGATCTGATATCAAAGAGGAACATTCATCCTGCTGAGACATTGGCACTGATTTTGTTTATCCAGAAGGCAGAGGGTGAAATTCAGATATAGCATTTCAGGGAACAGTCCAAGTCTATTAAATTCAAAGGATTCTCAGAAAATGTAAACAAATTTAGGGAGGCCCCCAGCAGTGCCAAAGAAGACATGACTGTACCAATAGCTATGAAATTATTGAGGTCCTTTAATGACTTAGCATTCATCCTCACCAAAATAATTGATTTTGATTTTCATTTGATTTTATTTGCAGTATAATCAGTTATTCATTTAAAGATGTGATAGTAATTCTAGTCTCTACAGCTGTTTTTCATTCATACCCAGTGTGATTTTGCTGCATTATAGTTACTGTGTAAGGTATTGTATAGTTCTGTATTTACAGGGAAGTAAATTGTTCTGTTCAATGCATCACCCTGCGAAAAGAGAGAAAGAGCAATGTAGGCCAGACTAACTAAAATGTACTGTGTGATGGTTTTACATGAATATAAATAAGTTGCACTGTGGTCTTACAGATAGGTAGTTGTGAATGCTTTGTAGTCTGTTTACAAATGTTGGTGCAACATTATTGTAGATACCTTGATGATATCTGGTCTGCATACTTTTTATAGCATGGGAAATCATTAGCTTTGCACCACAGAAACCTAATAGAATTCTAAGTTGGTAAAGTTTTCCTACTCTGACTCATAATATAGAATGCATTGTTGTCAGTTTGCAGACTGTCCAGCTCTTTTCTTCTGTCATTGTATCTTTATGTATACACACTGCTGTACACCTTGGAATGCATGACCTTTTAAAGCACTGTTAAAAAATGTAACTTTGATTTATTTGCATTTTAAATAAACAGATTTTTCAAGAAGGCAATTACATTATCAGGAGTACAGTCATCAAATTACAATGTGGCATCTCAAAAGGCTTCTGGTCCAGGTGCTGTTTTAAGTGAATTTTGTAAAAATACATTCAGTAATTTAGCATTTAGTCATCATGTTCTAAAGCTGTTCAGACAGGAAAATTATAATCTTCATTCTCTACAGCTGACATAGTTTTATTGTACAAATAAGACAAACATTCCTCAGTTACGTTTTTTTTTTAAGAGCTACAATAATACATTACTTTACCCTGTGTCAGACAGAATTATCAAACTTGTTTTATAAGCAAGAGCTTAGTCACAATGTGCATTTTGATTTACACAGCATGGTGGAGTTAAAAAAAAAAAAAAATAGAAATGTTCTGAGATGCAGTGACCATTTCATCAACCATCTATTTAAAAATAACATTGAAACATCCATACAGGCTTGTGGCAAAGCCAATGGTATTTGCATAAGCTTTATTCTGCTTGTGTAGGTTTAATTTCCACAACCTGTACTTGCATTTTATACAGTTTTAAATAAGTCAAATGACCAGACAAGACCCGAGTTCACATGCTTATGTCATACTATGGAGGGATTCATCATAGCTCAGGTAGTTAGTTATTCCTGCCATCCATACTGTAGAATTAAAGTTCTGACTTGATGTGGAACCAGATGTTTGGAACATTTTGCATCTGGACTCCCCCAAGGTTTGAAGTGGTGCAATGAAGGAACTTTAACCTTGGCCATCCCTTTCTGCACTTTGCTACATCAATTACTTTGACAGACAACTGCTGATAGACAGATGAGCTTATCCCAGATTATAATATAGCTGTGACCTTCATTGCGGATCTTGATAGCACAGGTCATATTTGTTCAGTCCACTTAGTTGCATATAAATCCTACATTCCCACACTATTCCCTGTGCTGATATCATAGGGATAAAAGTTAAGAAAATCATTTGTGATGTTAGCAGGGAGAAAATGATTTTTACAAAGAAAATTTAAAACAACAGGAGAACAGATGACATAAACAAATGGAGGGAAATGGATCACAGCATTTGAGGCACTGCATTCTGTGATGCAGATGGTGAGAAAAACACTGGAAAACTGCTTTAAGGATGTAAAAATGAAACAGGTCAATGAGGTGGAATTTAAAGGGACTTGGTTTTGCATGGCCAGGTAATAGATCAATGAAGACAGCACATTATTTATGATTTTTATCTGGAAAATGATTGATTTGCGACAGGAGGAGGGTCTTGTAGGTACATGGAACACAGTGTGTATGCATCATTTCTGAAGCACTGATAGACATAGGTATCTTTCAAATAGTCCAGCAAAAAAGATCTAAATGTAGGGCACTTGGTTTCATTACTAGTATTCCCTTGCATGTGGCTCCATTTGGAAGGTATAAACCTCTTCTCTTTCCTGTGTTGGGGACTCCTATAGGTTACCTCACAAATTGTAGTGAGAATTCATTGATGGTTAGTTTGTTAAAAAGGTCAGTATCTACTGTGTAAGAACTTGGAAATTGATGATAATAATGTTAAGAGGGCTGCACATGCTGCAACATCCAACTAACTGGCCTTTTGGAGGGGGGGGCAAAGTGGAGAACATGCAGATTTTATTGATGATAGTTAGATGAGATGGGAGTCAGGAGATGTGAAGTTTAGTTATTCGGATGTTCTTTGTTATAACTCTTCTATATCCTGATGTTAAATATTCTGAAACTACTGTAACAGAGTTTTAATCAACCTGCCACCTCCTTTACCAAATGCCCAGTATGCTTTTTCAAAGATAGGGCTGGACATTTTCTATTTGATTTCTTAGATGGTCAAGTGTATTTATGCTGTTTGCAGATTTTAATTTCATATTAGTACAAACAGCATGTAGACAGTTTTATTATTGCTTATGGTGAACAAACTCACATCCACCCTGTTCCCCAGGGAGTCATAATCATTTTGTAGCTGATCTATTTTTTACGGTACTTCCAAACCTAAAAATTAGTATATCATTTGCATACAAAATAACAGATAATGATGGGGGGAGGAATACCCCAATTAGATCATTTATGTACAGGGACAAGAGAACCAGCCCCAGAACTCACTGACCCCTGTGGAACATCAAACTGTAAAAGTTCTAGGACTAAAGCATCAACTGTCAGAAACGGTTTTGTTAACTAGGTAGTTTTATTGCATCTGAAGGCACTGTCTCCAAAGTCTACCATTTAAAGTTGATTTTTCAATAAAAAGCTGATTATCAATGCATTCAAGAACTCATCTTAAATCAGTGAATAAACCACCAGTTAATTGCCTCCCTTTCCATATTCATAAAAATTATATGAACACTGTATATATATATATATATATATATATATATATATATATATATATATATATATATATTTTATTTTATTTTTTTATTTTATTTTACATTTGTTGACCGGGAGGATCCGACTGGATGCATGTCCATTTTCAGCGGAGGCCCGGGGAGAAAAGCTCCAGAACACAGGTTACAAAACACTTGACTAACAATGAAGCAAAATATACATTCAAAATAAGAGCATTCTGGCTAATATACACCAGGATCTTTATTAAATAAAGCTTATATATATATATCAGTTAGTGTATTCTGTCCTTTTTAGTTAGTGTATTCTGAAGCAGACTCCATCCCTAACCCTATTCAATCGTAACCTTGACCATTGGATGGGAAATCACAAATTCATACTGAGGCTGGCCCCGGTCTCTCTTACAGACTGAGGCCAACAGCAAACATTCTCTAGCTAACATTGGATGGGTAATCATAAATTCATGCCTGGGCTGGCCCACCTGTCTTTTATAGACCAAGCGCAACAGTAAGCATTCCCTAACTAACATACCCTCCAACATAACTTTTTATCAGCCTCCTAACTAACATACCCTTCCTAACAAACATACCACTCCTAACAAATACACCCCCCAATTAAGATGCACATGTTTCCAGGGGGATGCAATTGGGTTGGGTTGCATGGCAAGGCTTATAAAGGCCCTGGTGGTCATTAGCCTAGTATATACCTATAAACCTAAATGAGCCGTTGACCAAGTGAAGTGTAACAACATAACTACATATGTAAATATATAAATATGTGTGTGTGTGCCTGTGTTTTTAGGTAGGGAGACACTATAAATAGTTAAACCTCCATAATATGGAAGACCTCAAATGCTGGCATAATCGATTGTATAGTCATTATGATCACAGGATGCTGGCATAACACTGTGGGAGGGCACAGTACAGCACAGAGTGGGAATTTGCCCTTTGACCACTGTTGTTCAGTCTTGTAGTTGGAACATATAAGTAGCAGGGGGTGTGGTGAGTGCAGCCACCACATGGTGGTGCAGAGGGACTGTTTGCATATTTTTGCATATTTTTTTCTGTATTTTAGATCGATTATTTGTGGTTTGGGTCTTTGTGTCTTCAATTATTCAAAGTCCACGTGTGTGTGCAATACCAGGCTACAACTCTTACCACACTTTTTGGCCACCAATCCAGGACTGAAACACTAAAGGTGGAGGAGTGTCCATATTCACCAAGGATATTCACAACACCAGGCTAGTTGCCCAACACAATGAGTCTGAAATTCTCCAGGTGCAATTAACACTAGGTAAGACTGCAATCCAAATTGTAACTTGCTACAGATCCCCCACCATGCCCCAAGATTCTCACTACACCTTTCTAAACATACTGGAAAATTTTAAGATACAACCAAAAACCCTAATACTGGGTGATTTCAAATACCCTGCCATTAACTGGGAAAACTACTGGTGTCAAATTCAGCAATAGGTGTTACTGCAACTGCTTGAATAAAACAACAAAATATACACCAGGATCTTTATTAAATAAAGCTTTCTGGTCTACACTCTTCATCAGTATAACTTAACATATAAAAAATCACCATTTAAATAGGAGAACATAAAGTCACATGCTTCAACCCAACCCACCTAACAATAAAAATTTAAAGCTACAATGAATCAATAAATATATGCAAAGTAGCACATAAAAAATCACATCTATAAAACATGTACATTTTTATAAATAAACAATTTTATACTGTTTCATATGAAATCACATGCACCATGCTTAAAAATTAATAATTAATAATTAAAACTTAAACTTATAAAACTTCTCTCTGTCTTTTAGCCAGAACGGGCTTTAGACTAACTGAATTATTTAGGCCTGGGGCTACATCAGCTTGAAGTCTAATAATCCATTCTAGTTCTTTCAATTCCAATAAATTATTAATGTCACCCTTCCTCAGACCTACCTCTACCTTACAAAGAACCCTAAATCTAAAAGTATGTCCCACACCTTCATCCAATATATGCTTACTTAAGGCATTGGTGGGCAACTTCCTCTTGATTTCAGACCTGTGTTCCACCATTCTCTCCCTCAATTTTCTTATAGTTTTGCCTACATAGAATGAGGTGCAACACACACAGGTAGCCAAATATACTACTCTCTCCTCATTACAAGCAGTAATTGTTCTCATGGTAAATGTCTCATTAGTTATAGGATGTGTAAATGTAGCATCACCTGTATAAATGTCATTGCAACAAGTACAATTATAGCATTTCACTGTTTTAGCCACCCTTCTGTCATCTCCATTTTTATTCTGAAAATCCTTGTAGCACAATTTCTGCTTCAAAGCTTCAGAGCTCCTATAGGCGAACCTAGGTTTATCACCTACTATAGACCTAATCTCAGGCATAGCCATTAAAATTGCCCAATTCTTCTCAATTATGCTACAAACACTATGAGAATTTAGGTTATAAGTTGTCAAGTACCTAACAGCAATATTATTACCCAACATCACCTGTCTAGTAGCATTATTCTCACTACAGCCTCGTAATATAGGTTTATACCTGGACTCTCTTTCAATAATTACATCTTTAATTACTTTATTTATAAATTCCTTCGAATAACCACTCTTCTCAAACTCCATTGCCATAGCATTTACCTGCTCTTGAAACACTTCATCCTTTGTATTCAATCTACTCAGCCTAATAAACTGTGCTTTCAACGTTCCTTTGAAAATATGAGGGGCATGCATGCTGTTTTTATTAACATACCTAAGGGCATCAACATCTTTTCTAAACACCTTGGATTCCAAAATATTAGATTCCTTAAAATTGTTACATCCAAGAAATTCATAACACTATCTGAAGTTTCCATCTTGAAACTCAGGAAACTAGTTGAATCATTCAAGTACTGCAAATACAGATCCAAATCCAGCAAAGTACCCTTCCATAACATAAAGCAATCATCTACAAATCTCTTATAGAATGACACATATTTGTTGAACTCAATACTCTTATCTAAAATAACCCTTTTCTCCCATTCATAAAGTACAAGGTTGGCATAGGTGTTGGCAACGGGTGTACCCATTGCTACACCTGTTAATTGAAGGAAAGGTTCACCATCAAAAATAAACACATTATGTAATAAAACAACTTCTAAAAGAGAACAAATAGTCTCAATGTCTCTTCCATTCATTTTAACCTCTTGACACAAAAGTCACGATGGCATTAACACCATATTCATTAGGTATTACTGTGAAAAGTGAAGCAATATCCAGGGTAACCAAAATGCAGTTATCCATATTATTAATACACTGCCATTCATATAAGCTATTCAAAAAATCATTTGTATCTTTAAGCACAGTTGTACATACTTTCAAATACTTCCCCAAGACGCCCTGCAGGTATTTCGAAACAGGTTCAGTGACCCAACCTCCACCAGAAACAATAGGCCTCAGGGGGGGGTCACTAATACTTTTATGTATCTTGGGTATACCATATATTTGGGGAATTCTTGGGCAAGGAACAGTTAGATAATTAAATAGATCTATACTTATATCATCATTTATTTGAAGGTCATAAATGACCATATTCACTTCACTAATTAATCTTGCACTTCAACAAAAGAAATCTTTTTAAAAGTGGTGACATTATATAAAAGATCTTTAAACCTCATAAAATAATCATCTCTATCCATCACCACCACTGCTCCCCCTTTATCAGCTTGCTTAATTATTATACTAGTACACATTTGCAACTGTCTTAAGGCCATAAATTCAGAACGTGATATATTATAAACATTCTTACGCACTAAATTGCTCTTATAATATTTCCGTAGTTCACATTCAACAATAGTTGAAAATGCATTCAAAATGGGACATAATACTGGCATAAATGTACTCGATCTTTTAAATAAAGATGCATTCAGCATATTATCTTTAAAAATCATTTTGAGACTTATATTATGCATAAAAATTTTTAAATCAATAATTGCCTTAACTATATCATCCCTAGCATTAGGGATGAATTTCAACACCTATGCCAACCTTGTACTTTATGAATGGGAGAAAAGGGTTATTTTTAGATAAGAGTATTGAGTTCAACAAATATGTGTCATTCTATAAGAGATTTGTAGATGATTGCTTTATGTTATGGAAGGTACTTTGCTGGATTTGGATCTGTATTTGCAGTACTTGAATGATTCAACTAGTTTCCTGAGTTTCAAGATGGAAACTTCAGATAGTGTTATGAAGTTTTTGGATGTAACAATTTTTAAGGAATCTAATATTTTGGAATCAAGGTGTTTAGAAAAGATGTTGATGCCCTTAGGTATGTTAATAAAAACAGCATGCATGCCCCTCATATTTTCAAAGGAGCGTTGAAAGCACAGTTTATTCAATGTTGCCATTGCATCAAAAGTTCATTATAGGTATTACCATAAGAGGCATTTTTAAAATTCTAGCCCTCTAGTCACTATACCTAAAAGGCCAATGAGTAGATCAACTAAATACAAAGGATGAAGTGTTTCACAAGACAGGTGCTAGCAGTACACACCAAAGTAAATGCTATGGCAATGGAGTTTGAGAAGAGTGGTTATTCGAAGGAATTTATAAATAAACTAATTAAAGATGTAATTATTGAAAGAGAGTCCAGGTATAAACCTATATTACGAGGATGTAGTGAGAATAATGCTACTAGACAGGTGATGTTGGGTAATAATATTGCTGTTAGGTACTTGACAACTTATAACCTAAATTCTCATAGTGTTTGTAGCATAATTGAGAAGAATTGGGCAATTTTAATGGCTATGCCTGAGATTAGGTCTATAGTAGGTGATAAACCTAGGTTCGCCTATAGGAGCTCTGAAGCTTTGAAGCAGAAATTGTGCTACAAGGATTTTCAGAATAAAAATGGAGATGACAGAAGGGTGGCTAAAACAGTGAAATGCTATAATTGTACTTGTTGCAATGACATTTATACAGGTGATGCTACATTTACACATCCTATAACTAATGAGACATTTACCATGAGAACAATTACTGCTTGTAATGAGGAGAGAGTATTCTTAAATCAATATTTGGCTACCTGTGTGTGTTGCACCTCATTCTATGTAGGCAAAACTATAAGAAAATTGAGGGAGAGAATGGTGGAACACAGGTCTGAAATCAAGAGGAAGTTGCCCACCAATGCCTTAAGTAAGCATATATTGGATGAAGGTGTGGGACATACTTTTAGATTTAGGGTTCTTTGTAAGGTAGAGGTAGGTCTGAGGAAGGGTGACATTAATAATTTATTGGAATTGAAAGAACTAGAATGGATTATTAGACTTCAAGCTGATGTAGCCCCAGGCCTAAATAATTCAGTTAGTCTAAAGCCCGTTCTGGCTAAAAGACAGAGAGAAGTTTTATAAGTTTAAGTTTTAATTATTAATTATTAATTTTAAGTATGGTGCATGTGATTTCATATGAAACAGTATAAAATTGTTTATTTATAAAAATGTACATGTTTTATAGATGTGATTTTTTATGTGCTACTTTGCATATATTTATTGATTCATTGTAGCTTTAAATTTTTATTGTTAGGTGGGTTGGGTTGAAGCATGTGACTTTATGTTCTCCTATTTAAATGGTGATTTTTTATATGTTAAGTTATACTGATGAAGGGTGTAGACCCGAAAGCTTTATTTAATAAAGATCCTGGTGTATATTTCGTTGTTTTAAAACTACTGGTGTACCAACACTTTTGTCCAACGGTTATTGGAATTCATAAATTCAAACGCCCTGGATTAAGTAATCCTTAGTCCCACCAACGGCACCAGTATTCTAGACCTGGTCATTACCAACATGGGAAATCAATGCTCCACACCTATGGTCACCCCCTCGTTGGTCAAGTCTGACCACAAGCTAATCACCCTTGATATCCACATCCCACCCCCCAGGAAGTAAACCTCCTTAAAAAACTTCTCCAAAGCCAATTTCATTATACTCAAGTCAGAAGTGACAAACTTCATGACACCCATGTAGACGGGAACTGAAAATTTGACTGCTGAATCCTACACTAAGGCACTGTATGAGCATATCCACTTGTGCATGAATCATGCCATCCCCAACAGAACCAAGATGGTTTCCGACAAAAAAAGGAAGCCAATCTGGTGGTCTCTTGCCATAAACAAACTTCACAACAAAAGGAAGAAACTGTTGCAGAAAAGAGGAAAATCCCAGGATGCAAAAAACTCCCTTACCAGCCTCAGTAAGAAGCTGAGATCCCTCATAAAATCCTCCAAAGCTAGTTACGAAAATAAAATTGCCAAAGATTCCAAAGACAACCACAAGGCATTCTACAGCTATGTCAAGAATCTGAATGGCAATGCTCAGATCTGCTCTGAGCTACAACAGAATGACATTAAATATACTGATCCCAAGGATATTGCCAATATCCTGGCAGATTGATTCAGTGCAAACTTCATCCCCCTCTCAACCCATAAAGGGCCCATCTCAATACCGAAAGATTACCAAATTCCGGTAATAACGGCCACACAAGTAAAAAACGCACTCTCCAAAGCTAGGAATACAGCATCCATGGGACCAGACGACATCCCAGGCTGTGTACTAGAGGAACTACAAAATGAACTGCCACCTCACCTAAGTGTCATGTTTAATCATAACCTCACCTCAGGCTTTATTCCCACTGAATAGCGCACAGCTACAGTTATCCCACTCCACAAGGGGGGATCCACCTTCAATCCCAGGAACTGCCACCACATCAGTCTGACGAGCCTGATCTGCAAGGCCATGGAATGTATTATCATGGAACTTATAAACAAAGACATTGGAAACCTTCAAACACTGGACCCCACGCAGTTTGGGTTCGTGAAGGGCCAATCTTGTCTCCTGAACCTGATTGACTTCTTTGAATCAGTCTCCAGAGCCATGGACAAGGGTAAGGTGGTCCACACAGCCTATCTGGACCTCACCAAGAAGTGGAGTACCTCAGGGTTCAGTCCTGGGACTGCTCTTGTTTGGCATCTACTTCTTTGAAGTACAGGCCAACATAAAGGGACTCTGGCTAACAAAGTTCGCAGATGACTGCAAACTGGGAGCCATTACTGAATCCCCAAATGATGTAGATATTCTACAAAAGGGCCTTACAGAAACAGATACTTGATGCCAGAGCCATGGGCTCAAGCTCAATGCTTAGAAATGTATAGTTATCCCCTCTGGGAAAAAACATGTACCCATGAATTACCACATAGGTGACAGTACACAAAACACCGAAAGTGTGATAAGAGACTTAGGGCCACAGGTGGACAGTGGTCTCACCTTCGATAACCACATTGCCACAACAGTCAGGAAATCCTTCTATGTGGCACACCTCATCACTAAGGGCTTTTCATCCAAAAAAAAAGGAAGTAATTGTCCCACTGTACTCATCCCCTCATTAGACCTATTATAGAATACAACACCCCATTTGGTATGTACCTCTCAAGACATCTGCAACTACTGAAAAGGTCGCAGAAATACCTCACTAAAAGAATCACACAGGCCTAAAGCAGATGCCCTATGCTGACCGTGTAAAAAAACTCCACCTATACTCTGTCGCATATCGTCTACTCAGAGGCAATCTCTGCTTAACATACAAGGCCATGTCAAACCCAGAGCTGTTGGACATGCTCCACTTAAAGAAATCCCAATCCCTCAGAGACACACACTCCAGGGATCTAAACCTTGTCATCACAATGAACAAAACATGCTGGAGGGATAGGTTCCTGACCCAGGGACTCCCCAGACTCTGGAACAGACTGCCCATACATGTCAAGCAGAGCGCCTCTTTGTCCCTATTTAAAAGGAACCTTAATGATTGGATGGGAGATAGGAAATTCACCCCGGGGATCACATCAGTCGCCCTGCTAGACAGAGTTCCAGGGAAGTAAATACTGTGGGAAGAAATAGCCAGGGAATTTTTATGGCTAAGCTTGTATAGGCCATAGGGCCGATAGCCTAGTACAAACCTATAAACATATAGATAGTCAGATGGATACCCACACACACACACACACACACACACATATATATATGTATGTATGTATGTATATATATATATATATATATATATATATATATATATATATATATATATATATATATATATATATATATATATATATATATATATATATATATATATGTATATATATATAGATCCATATATGGGTCTTCTTCACTTGACCTAAAACTCATTTCACTGACACCCAATTTACCTAAATTTCATTTGACTGACAACTTATTCATTTCACTGATTCCCATTTCACCGACATTTAAGACATAGACTTGTTGTGGGTTTTCCTTCACCTGTGACTTGCTTGTGATAAAAAGAATTACTGTAAGTTACAGTGCTGACTGACAGAATTCGGATAGTCATGTAGAAAGTAGTGTTGTAGTATTTCTAAATGTGGGTTTGTCTCTCTACATTTTTATGGGAAGTATCTAAAGTAATTTGGTGAATGTTTTGTGTGTTCCCAGCTGTAGTGGCAGCGTGTAAAGTACTGTAAGCAAGTTAAAGGTATATGCCCTTTTCTCCACTGTAGTTTGATCCTGGAGTTAGTATATATAATTGGGAGGGGTGTGGGGGGCTGTAGCCCCCCCCACCTAGTTTGGTTGTACATTGTCCCATTTCTGTTAAGAGGGTAATTAAGTAGTTTTTAAGTTCTGGAAAGGGTTAGTTATTGGTGTTCTAAATGTGCTTGTCTATGTTTAAAGATTTAGTATGTTGAAATTCAGAATTGTAACCTGTCAGTGAAATGGGAGTCATTCAGTCAAATGAGTTTTAGGTCAAGTGAAGTAGATCCCTATAGATATATATATATATATATATATATATATATATATATATATATATATATATATATATATATATATATGTGTGTGTGTGTGTGTGTGTGTGTGTGTGTGTGTGTGTGTGTGTGTGTGTGTGTGTGTGTGTGTGTGTGTGTGTGTGTGTGTGTGTGTGTGTGTATGTATGTATACATATGTATATATATATATATATATATATATATATATATATATATATATATATATATATAGTATGGGTGTTTTAAAAGTACATGAGTCCCAAATGCTGGATGACTACTGTCTCAAAGCCAGGGACTCGAGTGGCTCTTAGGTCTACCATTTACTTTATGCTCAAATACGACTTCAGGCAAGCAGCTGCCTCAGTTTACCTGAACAGATTATTTGAGTTTGAATGAAGTAAGTGTAGTATCATTGCTGAGGGACTGGGAGGGGGTAGGAGTGTAGAATAGGGTAATGGTCAGGAAGGGGATTTTAGGTTTAGGGAGCAGGAAGTGAGATTTAGGGTAAGGGTATGAGAAGATGTATAAAATGCATCAGCATTAGGGAGCGGGAGAGGGCTATAGGTTTGCAGAGAGGAAAGGGGGTTTTAGGGTTAGGGTGTGAGAAGGGTGTTTTTCATTTAGAGTTAGGGTTTTAGTAGGTCTGTACATTTTTTTCAAGATGGGAGTTGGGTAGGCTAAGTAGTTATGGGATATTGAGTTAGTACCATGTAGAGCACTTGCTTTTTGAGCATGTGGCAGTGAACAAGTGTGTTGCAAGTAAATAGCATGTGAGCACTTGTTGTAGGCCCATACTTTATGTATAAAATTCTGGATATGGAGTCTGGTACATTTCTCTATGCAGCCATCTCAGAATGTAATAACTAACTAGTTTTGGAGCTGTTTATAAGTGAAAAACTAATTATCCAAAGACTGATTTACTCCCTGGATGGTACAGTGGTGTAACGGGTAAAATGCTGCCTCACAGTACTTGGTTCTCTAGTTTAGTTCTTGGCTGGAGGGCATTCTGTATGGAATCTGCAGATCTTGCCATGTTCATGTGGGTTTTCACTAGGTTCTCCCATTTCTCTCTTCATCACATAGATGAAAGCCATAGTAATAATATGTTGCTAATAATAGAGGAGGACGGACAGCCCATACTGCTAGTAATAAGTCTAAGATGTTACACAGCTCCAGAAAGAAATAATGTAAGGGACTGAGACACAGAGGTGCAAAATGGAAGGTAATATCAATCTCAGAGCATTAAGGAAATGGAAACTGGGATTCAAAGGCATCTGCTGCTCTGCAGATCTGACTTGTATGGCAAGAAGTCTGATGCCTAGTTTGGTGAGGGATCCTTTAGAATGTAGCAGGTTACTAGAGTTTAGACAACGAGCAAACTGTACATCAATACCTGGTTGTAGAACAAGTGTTCTCCAGTAGGGTATTAATGTACAGTAATGTCCGCTGAGAAGAACGAGTCTGTCGCTTCACGGCTGCTTATCAAGCCGCTGTGGAGCTCGGACTGAAAAAACGGAACGACCGCCATTATTTTACGCTCGCTAAGCAGCAGTTTTGCTGTTTAGTAAGTGTAAAATATTAAAAAAAAAAAAAAGAAAAGAAAAAGGTAAGTATGTGTCTGCGTGTGTGTGTGTTTATGTCTGTGTGTGAGTGTATGCATGCATGTCAGTGAGAGTGAGCCGTTATTTTACACTCGCTAAGCAGCGCTTTTGCAGTTTATCAATTGTAAAATAGAAAAAAAAAAAAGAAAATGCAGCGTGTGTGACTGTATGCATGCATGCATGTATGTAAAAGAGAGGGAGAGAGAGCAATCGTGTGTGTGTTTCTACCTGCATGTGAGTGTGAATGGGTGCATTATAGCAGAGAGACTGTGTGTATGTCTGTGTGTATGTGAGAGAGAGAGAGAGACAGGAGGATGTAGAGAGCGAGACAGAAAGCAAGCGTGATGTGTGATGTGTGATGTGAGTGAGTGCATGTATGTAAGCAGAGGAGACTGTGTTAGAGCGAGAGAGAGTGAGACTGAATGCCTGTTTGAAAGCAGTTGGAGACTGAGAGATTGAAAAAGAGGGTGAGACAGATCTTGTGTGAGCGAATGTGTGTATGAATGAAATCAGAGAAGCCTGTTTGTGTGTGTGTATATGTACGTGTTAAAACAGAAAAGACTGTGTATGTGTGAATGTGAGAGAAAATGGGCTGTATGTAAAATTGTTCTTTCACTTACTTATATTTTTTAAGGGCTATATTATTTTTTTTTATAAATAGTTGATGTAAAATGCTTCCTCCAACACCATTAACATATACTACAACAAGTCCTTAAAAAAAATAAACAAGTAAAACACAACAATTTTACAGTGAACAAATTGTCTAAGTGCAATAATGCCCTCCAGGGTGTGTGTTAATGTGTAATTAATGCCCTTCCAGGGGTGTAGAGGCCCGATGCTGCCACCCCTGGGCGGGCATTAATTACACATTAACACCCACCCTGTCGTGCATTATTGCTTACTTAACAGACAACAAAATGCAGCTAATCTAATCAGTGCAGCAGAAATGTGAAACTGAGGAGATACAGAACAAGGATCAGTACAACTTATACTGTAATAGGTCAAAACTTATGTACATATAACAACAAATGCTTTACACAAGCAATATGCAAATGTGCACTGTCACCCATTTTGCTGATACATGCCATCTATATAGAATAGGCAGCATGACCTCTTCATCATTAAAATAATGGAAGACAAGTCAATATAAACAGGAATATTATAAAATACACATAGAAAGAAATACAAACTACCTTCCATTCTACCTGGATCTGCAGTAGTATATTATGAATAAAAGATAAATATTAGTGGTACAAATAAAGGAATAATTGTCAAAATATGTAGTTGCAAGGTTGCATCTTGTAGTATGAGTGCAAAGTTATGTATGTGTGTAACACAAAGACAAGCCAAAATAATTAAAAAAAATAAAATAAAACAGCAAGTTAGTCAACAAACTTAATTATTAAGGATTAATCTTTGAGGACTACCTGCTGAAATATCACCCCTACACTCCACCCCCAATGGAGCACAGGCAAAGATTGTCAGGAGGGGCTCCATTCTTTGAAACAATGTTTACAGGACATATTTCGCAGTCCTTAATGCTTTTTGATGCACTGTTAAGACCCACTGATCAGGGTCCTGGGATTAGTCCAAAGTTAAGGGGTGTTTCTCTAGACTGCTGTGGCCCATGCCTCTTTCATTCAGGTGTGGCACATTTACTAGTGAGTGATTGTGAAGCTACCTCTGTACTGGGCAGTCTCAGTAAGAACAGGACAATAAATGTTTTCTGCAAAGGCTAGCATGCCGTACCATCAGTCACGCCAACAGACATTCATATCATGTCTTCATACCTGTGACAGTATTGTTTCGCTAATCTTCAAATGCCTCTTTTGCATAGTATGTGCCTGTCCATTAATCCCATCAGTGTTTCTAACTGCACCCTTATAATGCTGGAGCAATCTGTATTTGAAATGTTTGTGCTGATGGTATAGTAAAATCAATGTTTCCTTTCTTTGCCATAATTTGATCTTCTGTTGATGCAAACGAGCAACTAAAAACCTTTATGTCTTTGCTATCTATTTTTCATGCATGGTGGGACACTCAGTTTACCATCTAGCTTGCATGTGACAATACAGATCTACTTCACAAGCTCAAAGTTTCAAAGCTTCAAACTGCAAATGTTTGAGACCATAACATCGAAGTTTTGAAACTTCGAAATTGTAATGAAAAAAATAAAAATAAAACAACATTTTTTTTACATTTTTGCAAGGGGCAACCCCCCCCCCCCCGATAAATAAATATAGAAACTCCAAGATCACACTACAGTGAGGAAAATGGTAAATTCCCTGTTACACTGTACAGCAATCTCCATTCAAAATGTTCAACGTTTTAAAACACCGATCTTATGGTCGCGACCATTTGCAGTTCAAAGTTTTGAAACTTCGAGCTTGTGAAGGGAATCCGATAATACTTGACTTTATTTATCTATTTATAATTTTATAATAGGGTAGGTGGGCTGGTCTATTCCTGAGTACAATTCTACAGTAAATTCAGTTGAGAGTGAATAATTTGATACAGAAAATAAATGGAATATAAAATAAATACAAATGTTTATAGTGAGATAGCTTGTTTGACAAAGTAAAGCAATTGTAAGTGCACATTATATGGGAAGGTATAGTGTCCCATGTTTAGTATGTGCAATCCTTACAGCTATGAGCTGCAGTGTTAGTCAGTGTTACTAAAGCAACTGTAGTTTGACTAATTTGGTAAGTGCTAAGATTTTTTTGTGAATGTCCAAATGGTTTTGACATTTTTTTATATCTGTTGGCAGGTGATTCCATATAGCTGGTTACATTCTGGTTAGAGATTTCTCTCCTATGGCTAGTTTGAATCTAGGTCTGACCAAACAATGAATTTTATTGGTTGTTCCAGAGGGAGTAGCTTTGACCTCTAATTTGGAGTAAACTTTTCAGGGGTGGGCAGTAAACTTGTGTAAGAATTTTATAAATTAGAGTCTCCTGATAAGTAGATACTGCGGTGGTGGTGCTGCGGTAGCGTTGTCGCCTCACAGTTAGACGTTGCCTGTTCGATTCTCAGTTAGAGCGTCTTCTGTGTAGCGACATGCGTGAATGGGCGTTCCTTCGTTGAAGGTTGTGCGTTAGGCCCGGCAAGCCAGTACGTAAAAATCTTCTGCCAATCATTAGCGGACTGGAGTTCCGCTGTGGCGACCCCTAACCGGGAAAAGCCGAAAGACACAAACAGTCTCCTGATAAGTATGTGGTTCTGTAAGTAACTGGCAGTTAATGACCTTTTCTTATAGGATGCATTGATGGCTATTCACATCTGCCAGAAGGGAAAACCTAAATGTTTTATTTTCAGCTACCTGTATTTTGTCTGGTTTTTTTTTTCAGCATTTAAGGTAATAAGTGGGAGGACATAGTTTTAAAAATTATGACATTTTTGGGCTAAAGCCATGCGTCCTTCTGGGGAGTATAGGTGAGAAAGTCTGTAACACAGTTTTAATTGTGACAATACCTTGCTGGAGATTTTTTTTCTGTATGAATATTAAAGTTTAATGAAGGATCAAAAGTTATGCCAAGGTATTTCTACTCTGTAACATTTGGTATAACAATTACTTTTAAGTCTGTTAAAACTAAAGGACTAAAGGAGGTACTGAGGTCAGTTTATTTGTGCAAGAGAAGAGAGGATCATGACACATTAGTTTTAGAACTGTTGACACAGTTTATTATTGTGAAGCTTGCATGCATCTATGATATTATGGGCACAGATCATTGTTACTCAGCCACAAACAGAAGTCAGCAATGCCCTTCCATTTAGCTTGCACAGTTTGAGGATTGTAAGGGTAGGTGCTGCTCTTACTTTGCTATGGAGAACTAATTAACTGATCTATAAACATTCATTACAGACAAACCTCATTAAATGTGCATGATGGCTACTCAGTATAAAATGCATCAAAAAGAAAAAAATGTCTAGCATCTAATGTTGGTCTGCTATCCAAGACTTTTTTTCAGAGAATAGATGAAAGCTATTTAGCAGTATTTGTGGTTACACCTTTGTTGTGTAACTAAATATAATGTTTTATGTTACTTCACTATTACTGGCATGTGCCGATTTAGTGTTTTTATCTGAGTGCTGTATTTAACTTTGCCCAGAATGAATTTTGCATTTAACAGTGCACAGAATGAATATCATATTTACAGTGCACGGAATGAATTTCATTACAGTGTTACATCTATGCAGTAACAAGCAGTAAAGTATTAGCGCCTATCATATTACGTATGCTGCTGCAGGTGTTATTGCTTGCAGCCTTACATTTTAAACTGACTGAAGATCTGAACTAGCACATAACTTGTAACACTGCAGTATGAAGTTATAGGCCATATACATCAAACTGTATATTACTTTGCTACATGTTTCATACTGATGTTTTCCCATTTACTCTTGCATTTTATAGTTTGACAATGTCAAGTGGTAACCAGTTCTAGAGGCAGGAAAGCTCTACTGTTGTAGTAAAAACCCACCCTCCTGAAAGCTCCTAAGGGATCATAGTCTCATTTTAGGCAAGGGTGGTTCCTACCAGTGGCAGAGTGCTGCACAAATGTATTCTGCCTCATTTTATTATCATCTGTGGCCATGAAAAGATTCTCCTGCACTGGCATCACAGGATCACTGATATAACTGACCATGGCCATAAAAAGGCACAATCGGTGCCATCTGGATACCACAGATGGCATGCAGTACCTTCTATGCAGCTGACAGAGACTGATGTTTTCCAGGAATCCCTCTCTGGATGTGATCTTGATAATATATGCAATGCTGAAACAGGAAGACATGAGATCGTAGGTCTTCAAGGGTGATCACTCTAACCAGTATAAGACTGAGAAATTTCACAAATGCATATGCAGAACAGCTATGGCCAGACTTTTTCATTTATATATTTTCTAGTATTTCTTTTACAGGCAACTTGCATTGCATGTAACTTTATCATATCATTAGATACTGTTAATGGTGGTATTTTTTCATGG